>NC_035437.2:17672158-17884658 GCF_002127325.2 Helianthus annuus
GCCGCTCCATTCGAGGCATTGTACGGGCGTAAATGCCGGTCACCTCTCTGTTGGGCAGAGGTGGGGGATAGTCAGATCACGGGTCCAGAGATTGTAGTGGACGCCACAGAAAAGATAGCACAGATACGACAACGCATGGCGGCAGCACGCGACCGTCAGAAAGCCTACGCGGACAAGCGTAGAAAGCCATTGGAATTTCAGGTCGGGGACCGGGTTTTATTAAAAGTTTCACCCTGGAAGGGTGTGGTTCGTTTTGGCAAACGGGGCAAACTAAATCCGCGGTATGTCGGACCGTTCGAAATCATTGAGAAAATCGGCAAAGTAGCCTACAAGTTGAACCTACCAGCTGAACTCGGGGCAGTTCACAATGTATTTCATGTGTCGAACCTAAAGAAGTGTCTATCAGATGAAACCCTTATCATTCCTTTTAAGGAACTCACGATCGACGAGCGGTTGCAGTTCGTCGAGGAACCAGTTGAAATCACGGACCGGGATGTGAAGGTCCTCAAAAACAAGAGAATCCCTCTTGTTCGAGTACGTTGGAACTCCAAACGTGGCCCAGAGTACACCTGGGAACGCGAAGACAGGATGACAGAAAAGTACCCCCAGTTATTCGGAACCAATGCAACCACTACTGAGGCTGAAGCTACTACTGCGGAATTTCGGGACGAAATTCTAGATCAACGGGGGGAGGATGTGACACCCCAGGAAAACCAGTGAACGATTGAACTTACCTAGCTTCCTCAGTGAGTGCGTACCAAATTTCGGGACGAAATTTCTTTTTAGTTGGGGATAATGTGACAACTCGAACTTTAGACTTATTTTGATGTAACGTTACGTGCCTATATGATACTTTGAGTTAATGAAAGTTATGATGTTATGTGCATTATGTGTGTATGATAAGTTATACAAATGTTTAAGTATTACATAACCCGATCGCACAACACACAAGACCCACTGGACCGCACAAGCCTTTGGGCTACACATTGTTTACGGACTATAGGGCAGCCCATGTTAGGGTTCGGCCCACACACACATCACACGCATAACCCTTAGGGAGTAGTAACCATCTCTTATTTTCTTAACAAAACATATCACACACAAACCCTACTTGCTCTCTCTCTCACGCAAACCCAACGGCAAAGGCACAAGGCGACCGGCGATCACCTTCTAGTTTGAGTCATCTCTTTTCTCATCTCAATCCGGTTAGTGGTGAATGTTTTTGATTGTATGTTGATGTTATTAGAGATTGTTGCTTGATAACCGAGGATTCTGTTAACATAGTTGCTTATGATAATAGTTTATAGTGTGTTGCAACTCGGCTCACATGTATGGTTAATGTTCACAAGAAATCGGATTGTATGATATAAATTAAACGGTAATCGGTAATGCTTGAAATCAGTCGATGTGCTAGATGGTTCGGATTGAATGTTATGATGTATGCTCTTGTAAATCGTTATGTTATTGTCATATGTTTAGATTAGGGTTCATATGAATTTGTGATAGATTTGCTTGTTTGATCTATATGTTACTAATTGATTTGTTGATATTGTGTTAATTGAAAATTGTAACTAAGGAAACGGTTATATTGGTCAACCGAATTAATTGGTGATTGTAACAATATTGCTTGAAATATGGAAACTATATAACTGTTTGGCATAATTTCGGATTCACACAAGTCCAACCGCACAAGGCCTCTTAATCGCACAAGAGGCTGTTCGCACATGTTTCACTCGGTCGCACAAGACCATGGGCCACGCACGGATCACATAAGCCGCTTCACTGTTGGGCCTTAGGCCCAATCTCGATCCCCATCGCACAAGAGACCCTGGTCGCACAAGGGTCTCCAGTCGCACAAAGTACCTCGATCGCACAAGCTGTATGTGGTTTAACTGATTGGGCCGAATGACATGTTGGGTTGGGCTGGTCAGTCGCACAACCCAGATGAATCGCACATGTTAAGCTGTTACGCTGTTTGGGCCGAACAAGCCCAAAGTCAGTCGCACAACCTGAGTTGGACCGCACAAGTCATGTTAGTGAATTTGGGCCGAGCACATTGGGCTTATATCTTTAGTCGCACAAGACTGTTATGTGTTTGGTGTATTGGGCCGAATACTATTGGACTTATTTAAATCGTACAAGTTGATATGTTGTGACTGTAACTTGTATAGCCTGACTGCTAAGATGTTGCCATGATCAATACGTGTTAGTAATGTGTTAACTTGTGTGTTTTATACGTGTATTACGTGAAGTCAAAACCTGACTTGTGTGGTAACCCTGATAGGACGTGGTTGACCACCTACTAGCTTACCTGTACTTTTTGTGTATCTGCCGAGCAAACCAAGGTGAGTTCACACAGCCAAGGCATGGGATTCCCGGGTTGGGAATTGGGTTGGAATGTTGATATAGACTGATTACTCGTACTTACGCAATCACTAGACTATAGACCATCGTCCTCAGGATAGTCAGGACACTTACGTAAAACCTACGTAAACTAGCATCTACCATTGTCTCCCGGGTCGGGAGGAGACTTACGTAAATCCTGCGTAACCTAATACCCACTACTGTCTTCCGGGTCGGAAGGACACTTACGTAAATCCTACGTAAACCCCACGCGTACCACTGTCCTCAGGGAAGGGCACTCACGTAAATCCTGCGTGACCTAGTACGTATTCCTGTTCTCGGTTTAAGAAGAACACATGGTTGTGAATAGTCTAGTAAGTACCATAATGGGAATCCCCCATTGTTAAGGATAAATGTGAGAATCCCTCACCAATAGTATATACTTGTATGGGAAGCCCCCACTAGATGGACTTACACATTACTGTTATGAACTTACTTTCTGTGAACTCGCTCAACTAGTTGTTGATTATTTGTTGCATGCCTTGCAGGGCCTTAGGTACTTACGGAGCTTGCACAAGGAGGAGCTATATACATATAAACATAAGTTTAATTATCCTAATGATACATAATACATATATAATTAAGTTTAGGGTCTAATAACTCCCCTAAACTTGTTTATACTTTCGAGAATGCATTAGGACGCTCTGGTTTGCTTCATCCACCGCGTTTTCCACCTGCTTGAAATCAAACCTCCTTTTCTGCAGCTTTTTCATCCCAAGCCAGTTGTTACCTGCAAAGAATGCATAGTGTTCTCCTTCTTGTTCGGTAATGCAACCACCATTTGAGTTTCTCTCCATTTGTTGCTTCAACAACTTCTCGTTTGTCACCTTGACTCCGACTTTGTCTTGAAACATCTTCGTTCTTCACTGTCTCTCTCTCAAACACATTCTGTTGTGTCGATTTGAACTATTAAAAATAAATAAGAACATCAAGGTACATCGCATACATTAACCTCATTAATTCACCATCCTGATAATCGAGCCCCATATCCTTTGCAACTACAGCCCATAAATTATTTGTAGTAACATTCTTATGCCCACCTTCTCTCTTCATTACCATGTATAATTCAAGCAGATTGATCTTTCGCTTGTCTGATGCATACGCCGGAATTGGCCTGGTTGAGATTTCTAACTTCTTCTTTGTGAACCAGTCTACCATTTCATCAAATTTGATTTCCAGATTGAACTTGTATTTTCGAACATAATCAACATCTTCTAACATATCAAGCAATGCTTTGCAATCTTGTAATTCATTAAACTTCATTGCTTGAAGGATCATGATGTTCCAATCGGGTTCATTAGAAGACAAACTCAAATTTTTGAAACAGGTGTTCAAATAATCTGTTTTGTATTCATGATGTTCCGACTCACTGTTGATTATTGATTATCTTTCTTTCATACCGATCTCGTTTTCTTTCGATAAACTAGAAATTCCGTTTCTTTTGTTTAAGATAGGAACACTAAACGCGGGAAAAAGTCTGCATTTTTCACCAATAATCTTGAATGTAAAACCTTGAATCACTAATTGATCCAGACTTAGAACATTCCGATCCAATTTAGGCGAGTAGAACACGCTCTGAATTCGTAACTTATCATTTCCTGACATAACACTAACCGATCCTATCCCTCTTATAAATAAGAAATTGTTTTCACCGGTTTTGGTTTCTATTCCGAACATGTTTTTGATTCGTTTAAAAACATCTAAATTTCCCGCGTAATGATGTTTGAAACTAGTGCTAACATACCAGATTTCGGACCACAAGCCTCCTTCTGTTCCAGTGACAATGAATTCCAGTCTATGATCTTCGTCGACTTCTTGTTGTTGTATACCAATATTGATTGCTTGACGAATTAGTTGTGTTGCTTCATCATACTCCTTCGTCTTACATGAAATAAATTGGTGCCCGGGTTCGTTACAATAGTAACATCGCTTGTGAATTGTATTAATCTGCCGTCGTTCTTTCTTTTCATCCGAACAGTGTTTGCAGGGCATTACTGATGTTGTCAAACAGAGAGTATCTTCTTGTTCAACCGTGGCTCTGATACCACTTTGTAGAGATTCATTTGGATTTGCAGCGGAATTAAGAGGGTTGTTTGGATTGGTATTCATGATTCACAAAACAAGTATGTGCAGAAACGAAAGATTAAGAAATGGACAATTCGAATAGGATATTCTGAATGTCTTGGTGCCGGTAAATGTTGCCGGCAGGATTCATTATATACATAAGAGGAGGCGGTTATGCGGTGGTTAGTTTTGGAGGGAACAACCGTCATTTGAAACGGTGTCACTGTACCGACATAACCTTCTGTTAATTATTGTCACATATACATATAAATATAAACATAAGTTTAATTATCCTAATGATACATAATACATATATAATTAAGTTTATGGTCTAATAGTATTGTAATTATTCTTATTGTACTCTTATATAGTTGATCAATAATCCACAACACCTTACAACATTTCTATTTAAATACTAATTATTAAAATGACCAAGGCCCCAATATTTTAACACAATTCTCTTCTCAACAACACACATTGTACTAAGAGGTGAAACATAGAAATCCTATCCTAAAACAATTATTTTTGGGAACTTAATGTTTCACTTCAGTTGTGGAACATGGCGTGGCCCTTAAAAATAAAAAAAATGAACCCTTTACTTAGCCCTGAGGCCTATTTTCACTTGTACACTAGCCATCAAAGATCCCTTTTAGTTCATCACTTCCTCCAAGAATCGTTCCTCATCAAAGCGTACAAAAAAAATGTCAATGATGTACTTCTTTCAGCATGAAAACATCAAAGGAGCAAACTACCTCCAATTATACAAGTATTTAAGATTTAGATTTCTTTACGGATGATTTGATTAATCCCTACTTATAAAGAATAAATGCTATTTATATGGAATAAACGAATCATCATTCCTAAACCTTATTTAACGCGTCGAGGCCCCTTACTAAGCGTTGATTATTAAAATGACCAATGTCCCCACTACTATAACATTATTCTCTTCCAAAAACACACCTAGTACCCAGAGAAGAAGTATAGAAAGTTTCTTCTAAAACCGAATCTAAAATTTCCCCTCCATTGTTGATCATGGTGATACGTGGTTGAAAACCGGTGTTCGTTATTGCGTAACTTTGTGTTTTTATATAAGTTTTAATCTCGAATGGCCTACTTTTAATTAGATTTATATTTATGCAGGTTTAACGAAGTTTAAGGAGCTTTTCGGGAGCTTTACGAGTCACCGGGTCGAAAACCGGAGCACCAGAACGCATTACGGATCAAACGGGAGCGAAACGAGCAAAAACAGAATTCTTGCAAACGAGAGCCCGTCGCCGACGGGGTCCAGGCCGTCGGCGACGCCCCCTAAATCCAGAATGTTCCGTATCTAGGTGATTAACCCGTCGGCCGGTTATGCAATTTTGGGAGCCCGTCGGCGACGGGGTCAGACCCGTCGACGACAGGTAAGGGTTTCTTAGAACGTGAATTTTGAGGTTTTCTTGGTTAAGCTCGAGTTTCATTGGTCCTTGGGCATTAATTCCGTAAGTTACACTCTAATTGAGTTTGAACTTGATCTCTTGGAGCCACAATTGAGAGGGTATCACCTACCATTCCATCTCCTTCATCAACACAACATCCTAATCAAGATCATCACCTTCAATTTCTTCACAATCCCCAATTTCTCCATAACCCTAATTCTCCATCCACTCACCACTTCACCATCATCAATCATTCCATAAACCCTAATCATCCACTATTCCTTCATCCTACAAGCTTCAAGATGACATCATTTGTGTTCCAAACTTCCGGTGATCAAGTTGCATCAACCATGAGCGGCTAATCATCTCGGTTTCACCCCGGTGTAGGTAGTTGTTAATTTTAGTGTTTCGAATTATTCTTGTTTCATCTTAGTGACAATTTGTGTTTGGTTTTTGAAACTTTTGACAATAGTATTACATTCGTTACGAATTCATGAATT
Source organism: Helianthus annuus (assembly GCF_002127325.2). Classification (NCBI taxonomy): domain Eukaryota; kingdom Viridiplantae; phylum Streptophyta; class Magnoliopsida; order Asterales; family Asteraceae; genus Helianthus; species Helianthus annuus. Next base: position 17,678,544 of record NC_035437.2, read on the forward strand.
GTCGAACGATGTTAAAAGTTATGACTTTGCGAAATGGTGATATGTAATTATACGCTGTCGTTGTTAGGATTTACTTGTGTTGATTACAAAGTGTCTTTTTGTCCGTTCTTCGGGACGTTGATAGCTAGTAGCACCTAAGTCACGGTACACTAAATCCGTTGATCGAATGCATTTGAGTTGAAACTAAAACTTGTATAAATCCTAGGTTAACAATTACCGAAACCGGGTGTGATTCCTTTTTATTATTGTTGTTCTAGTAACCACTTTCTTGCAATTGTTAATTAGTAGTTATTAATCATTTTCATCAATTCATCGAGTTTAAAATCATATCTTTCAATTAAACAAAAACACAAAATTATTCTAGTAAGCTGCATAATCGTGACACTTTTAATAATTCAATTGAATCCACACACAAACCACATACTCTTCGTGGTTCGACCCCTTGCTACCACTAACACATTGTTAAGGGTAATTTGGGCTTATAAATCTTATCTTTGACCGGAGCGCGACACTCCGATCACATGGTGAAGCTTTAAAAAAAACTCCCCATTTACACCTGAAATGAGGCTTGTTTTGTCTTGTGTACCGGCTTGGTGGCGGCTTGGCTAGTGGCTAGAGAATCGTAGTCCTGTAAGTGGGAGCTGATGCGTGTTAGGTGTAATATATTTTAGGTGTATATTTTAAGCCCTTTTACACTTTTTAGCCAAGTTTTAAATTTATAAAACACGATATTTACTAACACTAAACACACATATGGGCAAGTACACCCATCGTGGACGTAGTATAGTGTTGGTAAGATACCGAGGTCGTCCAAGGACACAAGAGCTTTTAGTATCGGTTTATCCTCAACGTCTAATCAAATCAAAAAGTTAGAAAAAAGTTTTTAAACTAGAAAATTAAAACTAACTAAAATGCTGAAAATAAAAATAAAAGTAAAAACAGATAGACAAGATGAATCACTTGGATCCGACTCGTGTGTAGTGTAACCTTTGATTATTTTCACACTTTTGCACTGTGTAAGAGATTATCTTAGTTATTGTAGTAGGCCCCTCTTTTGAAGGTGACGTTACCCTCAACCCAGTAGTTTGAGTCAGCAAGGATACAATCCTAAAGGGTCGGATTATTGAAAGATAATTAATTAAGTTATTAATGCATAATGTGGTAGGCCCCTCTTTTGAATGTGACGTTACCCTCGGCTAAGTAGTTTGAGTCAGCAGGGATACAGTCCTAAGTAGCCGGGTTAAAGTTTTAATAGTAGTTTAACTTATGAGGGGATCAAAGAGTTTGGACCCCCGCCATCCAATACCGGTGGGTATTGAAGGAGGTCCTACTAAATTTGACCCAGGTCCTTTGCAGGATCTATACACTAAACAATGGCAAGACTCTTACCAAACCGTTCCCTTAACCCCCGACCAGGTAGCCAACATACCTCCATGTAGACCGTGGAGATATAAATGGTGAAAATCTTTTATTTTATATAGATAGTAAAATAATGCCAAGACACCACAGACAAACGATAAGGAAGAATCACCTTCAGCATAAGAAACTAGTTATTAAAGTCATTAATACATAACCAAACAAAAAGTGCGAAAAGATTAAAAATAAAAAGTATTACACTAAACACTTGTCTTCACCAAGTGATGTAAGAGACTTAGGCAAACATGGCCTTTGATTGTTAAGAACTCTTACGATCAATCTTGGATCCCGAGACGACTCACACACTCTATGATGGACAATGGATGATGGTGGTGGATGATGGTGTTGTGATGGTGGTGGGTGGTGGGTGAAGTGTGAGAGAGGTGGTGTGCCAAGGGATGAGTTGCAAGTGATCCAAGCACTCCTATTTATAGGCTGAACAGAAGCTCGGGCACGGCCCCGTGTCCATCCTCCTCTCTTTCTTCATTAAATGCAGTTTGTCTGCATTAGTTGACCACACCCTCGTGTCCACTAAGCACGACCCCGTGTGCAGAAGCGTATCTGTACTATCAAGATTTCCCTAGATCTTGCGAATCTTAGAGTTGACCACGGCCCCGTGTCCGTTGAACACGCCCCCGTGGTGGGTGATAGAAGCTTCTACAACTTTGTCTTTTCTGCTAACACTTGGGCACATGAGCACGGGGCGTGTTCAGCCTTCTGTTCTCTTGTTTTGCTTGGGAAGATGCTGTTGGGGAGGCCGGGCATGCCACGTTTGTTCCTTTTCTTGTATTTATGTTAGATTTAGCTGTCTTTTTGCTTCTTTTGTTTATTTGAGCTCATTTAATCCTGAAAATACCAAAGGAAGACAAAAGCACACTTTTTCCAACATTAGTACTAAAAAAGGGTTAGTTTTATGCCACAATTGATGTAATTTATATGTTGCATTTTGTGCACATCAGAGCGAAATGGCTCAAGGGATAACTAGCGGCATAGGACCGTAGTCCTGCAAAGGAGCGGCTTGGCGAATGATACAGTCGTTGAACTTTAATATCACAACTTATTATAAATCAAGTAAATTCACTCAATTTTAAATCAAGATAAATCCACTAATCTAGTGTCACCACCAGTTGATATTACCACTAAATAACTTGAACATTATAACAATTTTTTAAAGGGGTGCACCTTTAATCACATATGTGAAATCAGAGGCAATAATATTGAAGAATTGACTTGAAGTCGATGGGCCGACCTTAGGTTTATAGGGTTTTACTCAAACGGTGATGGCTAGGGTTTGGTTATTTGTGTGTGTAGTGGTGACAATAGCCTCTGGCTCTGATACCATGTCAAAATATGAAACACTAGAATGATCATTGATAAAGATTGTCTTACAATATATAGAAATCATAAGAGAACCCTAGAAACCTAAGGTGTGGTTGTCGGCTCACACTAATAAACCCTAATAATACTGTAGTCCAATACAAACTACCTCAAAATATCCGTGTTTAGCATTTAGATTCCTTGAATCCTTTGTATGAATTTCACTTCATAACAAAGAATTTAAAAGTGTAATCCATTTATGTTACTCCAAGTGTTGTTGATATCATCAATATGAAAGACCAAAAACACTAAATTGTGTTAAGAACAACAAGGTTTGACCAACTACTAGATGCATTTTTCATCATTTAACCTAATTGGTTTTTTCATCTATGTGCAAGTGTTCATTCATGCAGAACTCATTTCATTCCTTTGTTGTATCCTCCAAGCCTTTAAAGAACTGGCGAACTTCAAACTAACCAAAAAGTGGTCAGCTGAAAAACTGTCATGATGTTTGTGATCCTCTTTACCCAACCCATTGAAAATAAGAGAAGTAGAGTACAAAAGATGATGAGACGAGAATCAGAAATGATAAAAAAACGAAAAACAACAAGATTCATGTCTGCAGAAAAAGTAAAAGAAATGGGCAGAGAAAAAGTGCAACATGGGGTTATTGTATGACATATCAGACCTTGCATCATAAGGAAGACATTCTTAAGTGAAGAAATCTTCTGAAGCAGAAATCAACTTGCACAGCTAGTTAAAGCTAGTTAAATCCACACCTGGATGAAATGAAAAATATTCTCAGATTCCGCCATCATTCTGTCATGATAAAAATATACAACATAAAAGCAACAAACAATTAGTTTAAGATGATAGGAATCTCTTTGCAATTTAATGCAACATGCATAAACTTGATAATTTATTATTTGGTTAACGAACTGGACTCTACTAAGGGGCTGTTTGGCAACTTCTGAATGGTTAAGTGCTGAACTAGTAAGAGGTCTGAACTATTAAATGTTGCACCAGTAAGAGGTTTGAACCATTAACTTTAAAGGCAAATGTCTGACCAATTCAAATTAGAGGTCTTAACCATTTAGACTCAGTGTAATGTTTAACCATTCATAGGCAAATGTCTGAACCATTCAGACACCTGCTTGCGAAACAAATAGACTGAACCATTAAGTGTTGAATCAGTAAGAGGTCTGAACCATTAAGAACACCATTAATTGCAAAACAAACAGCCCCTAACTGGCTAACTCCATCCTCCAAGTGCCTTACAACTTGAAGCTGTTTTCTCAGAGTTATCTTCTTCATTGTTTATTAATTAAGAAATGCCTATACAGAGTTCATATTGTAGTAGATAATAAGCACTACCGTTACTTTATATAAAAATTTCATTTTCCTTTCAAGTAAATTCCTCCAGAAAAGATCTGTTGGGTTGTGGAGGATTTGACTAGTAGGGGTTTTCTTTGTTACACTCCTTCTACATCTAGCAGGGGTGTTCTGTGTTACACTCCTTCTGCAGCTAGCAGGAGTTTCTCTGTTAATGTAGTAAAGTCAACAACCCTAATTGTAACCCCTATATATACTTCTCATTCATGTTTGTAACCTCTTGGAGCACCTAATAAAGAAGAGAACTAGTTATGGGAGTGGATGTAGGTCAGATTAGACCGAACCACTATAAATCTTGTGTTCTTGTTCTTGTGATTTAGAGTGTGTGAGTGTGTGTGCTTGCTGATTATTGTTCTTGTGTTTGTGTGAATCGTGTTCTAGTCCTAACAACTGGTATCAGAGCTCAGGCTCTTGATCGATTCACACGAGCTAGGTAAGAGGTGAAGAAGAACACTTACCTGTTGAAGAACAAGCCGTGGTCTCGGGTTTCAGTCACAATCGCAGACATCGCGATTAGGGTTTCTGAACCAGCCGCCGCTAGCACAGCCGCCACCGCCGTCAGTACTTAACTCCGATTAGGGCTCCGATTTGAAGACATCTTCAGCAGATTGCGACTAAGGTTCGATAACCCAGTAGCCTCCGCCTAGGGTTACGAAATTGAAGACCATCCTTGCTGAATATCGCATCTAGGGTTCAAAAATCAAAGATTGGGGCTTTGATTTTGCACCTTGGTCACCTGATTTTGTGAAGTTTGTGGGAGCAGGTCGTAGGAAGAAGAAAGAACTGGGCGTTCCTTTTTTCCATGTTTCTTTAAGAGAAAATCAGCTTTCTCTTATTTGCAAAAAGGCCCCTCAACTTTGACCAAACAGATAAGTACTGAGATACAAGTGCTAAACCGTCTGTTTGAAGATCAAAGAAACTTGAATCAGGTGTTTTCTGTTTCTATTTGTTTCAGTGTTGGTCTTCTATTTGTTTCGATTTCAGTTTCGTTTTAGTCGTGCTTGTGTTATCATGGCAGAAGACGGGAAGGTGCAAATCGAAAAGTTTGACGGGAAGAAGTTTGGTTGGTGGAAGATGCAGATTGAAGCATTACTTTGTCAGAAAGACTTAGATGTAGTGCTCGAGGATGAAAGGCCAGAAAAAATGCCACAAACAGATTGGGATAGGATCGATAAGAAAGCCAGGGCAGTGATAACGCTTTCTCTATCGGAGAATGTTGCATTCAATATCCAGAAGGAGACCTCAGCTAGAGGAATGATGGCAGCATTATCGAATATGTATGAGAAGCCTTCTGCAGCGAACAAGGTTTATCTTATTCGAGAGCTTGTGAATACTAGGATGAGGGAAGGGGATTCAGTTACAGCGCACATCAGTAACTTAAACTCGATATTGTCTTGGTTGGTGTCTGTGAACATCAAGTTTGATGATGAGGTTCAAGCCCTATTGTTATTATCCTCATTACCCGATAGTTGGTCCGGAACCGTAACTGCTGTTACGAGCTCTTCAGATACGAGCAAGTTTACGTTTGTGAAGATGCGGGATCTTATTTTGGGCGAAGATGTCCGAAGAAGAAATTCAGGTGGATCATCGGGTGATTTAATGCATGTTGGCAGAGGTAGGAAGAATAACAGAAGTAGTGGCAGTAAGAACAGAAAGAGGAGTCAGTCAAGGGCTCGAAATGATGTGACCTGTTGGAACTGTAAAGAGGTTGGACATTTCAGGAATCAATGTCCAAATGAAAAGAAAGAAGTTAATGTTGCAGTAGACCACTCAGATGATGAAGTTTTGATCTGTAATGTGGAGAGCAGTGTGGATTCCTGGGTTATGGATTCGGGTGCTTCATTTCACGCTACCCACAACAGTGAAGCACTACGGAATCTTAAAATTGGGGATTTTGGCAAGGTACGACTTGCAAATGATGAAGTCTTAGATGTCACAGGCATGGGTGATATTGACTTAGTTACTTCAGTCGGATCTACTTGGACTTTAAGAGACGTGAGAGTTATTCCAGGCTTGAAGAAAATGCTTATTTCAGTCGGGCAGCTGGATGATCAGGGTCACGAGGTTAAGTTCGGTAGTGGACAGTGGAAGGTAACTAAGGGAAATTTAGTAGTTGCACGTGGCAAGAAGAGAGGCTCATTGTACATGGTCAGTGTACCGCCTGAGGGAGAGGTTCTCCCAGTTCCGAAGAAGACCAAAATCCGGTTCGCAGAATCTCGTGGGCAGAAGAAGGTTTGCTTTGCAGATGGCAAACCCAGAGTCACAGGTTAGATTCAGGTTGAACGTGCTAGAAAAGGTTCAGTAAAACCAGTCAGGGGCATTCGTGGCAGTGGGAGCACGGGTCGTGCTTCAGTCCGAGTTACCAGACGACAGTGGGTTAAGAGAACCAGTATTCCAGCTGTCAAAGTCTCTCCAGTTGATTATCTGCTTTATTCGGAGAGTGTTTGTTCTCAGGATGTTCCAGGATCGGGCAGTTCGTGCCAGTGGGAGCCGATAGGGACAGAGAACGAGTCACGAGTAGTGACTGATGAGTTGAAGCTCAGTGGGAGCTTCAACGGGCCTTCAGGTTAACCGATGAGAAGGCCGCCCACAACTCGTGAAGATGAAATGTTTACAGAGGTACTTATGAATATGAAGTTGCATGGAGAGCAGTTTGAAGTCGTCAAAGCCTCAAAGTGGGAGATTGTTGGGTTGTGGAGGATTTGACTAGTAGGGGTGTTCTTTGTTACACTCCTTCTACATCTAGCAGGGGTGTTCTGTGTTACACTCCTGTTACACTCCTTCTGCAGCTAGCAAGAGTTTCTCTGTTAATGTAGTAAAGTCAACAACCCTAATTGTAACCCCTATATATACTTCTCATTCATGTCTGTAAACTCTTGGAGCACCTAATAAAGAAGAGAACTAGTTATGGGAGTGGATGTAGGTCAGATTAGACCGAACCACTATAAATCTTGTGTTCTTGTTCTTGTGATTTAGAGTGTGTGAGTGTGTGTGCTTGCTGATTATTGTTCTTGTGTTTGTGTGAATCGTGTTCTGGTCCTAACAAGATCCACATGTGAACTATAAAGGAACATGATATTCACAATACTGCATATGGACATCAACATAAAAACCATGATCATCCACCGAAAATGATGAACACCCACAGCCTAGTAATTAAGCAATGCGATTTTCAATGTATAATATATCACTTGAGAAATGACTTAATGTCATAGTTGTTAATAGCGAATGGCGGACGATAGCGACAAGCTACATATACGGGATTTAGCGTAGCGATAGCGATGAAATAGCGGGCGCTATTTTATGTTTAGCAATACACTAGAAGATAATTTTAGAAATATTTTATATGTTTATTTTATCAAAATACGCTCTTTCCATATGTATATTATAAAAACGAAAATTCTGCTATTTTTTAGGCATATATTATCGCTATTTATATTAAAACAAAAAAAAAAAACCCTATAATCCCACTATTTCCACGCTACGGAGGCGCCAAAATCAGATTGCGACCTATAATCGCATCGCCACGGTAAACGCTATAGCGAGCGCTATGCTCGCTATTAACAACACTGCTTAATGTAGTAAATTTGATCCCACACTACACCTCACCTTGCAACACATTACTTAGGATGTGCATTATTTTGATGAAATCCACTACAAAGACTCACATCAACACCATCATTTTGTTTACCACAAGAACCATACGAATGTACAGTTCTAGTAAACGAATTCACTTCTCCATCTTCAGACTCTTCAAACCGCTTCCTCTTCCTTCCACTCTGTTGCAAGTTGGGGAATATTACAAAATTAGTTTCGATGCATACGCTGATTACCAAAAGAATGAATTAGTTTGCAAACTGTGAAGTCACAGAATCTATAAAAAGATATACAGTAATATAAGCACTGTACGAATCTACTTTGAATAGCCATTTTAAAATCATTCGAACAAGTCAAGAGACAAATTTACACATAAGATTAACATAAAACATTCTTTTCTTTCTCAGGCACTCAAAATGAGTGGTCAAAGAATTTACTTCATCAGAAAACTAATATAACTGCGAGCAAGACCATACCTCATTAGTTGAATATTCCATTAATCTTAGATAGGCTTGAACTGCAGAATCTATCCGTTCAGTACCTGTAACATCAATGTTAAGTGGAGGCGAACACATAATCGGATTTTTTGTATTGGTCATGATCTCCTGTAACATATAACAAAAGAATTAATATCAAACGGAAGTTGCATGGCTAGCATAACTAGTTTCATTTTAGCAGAACATGCTTATGTTGGTTTCAGACCCAAGATCACAACACAAAGATCACAACACAAAGAAATAATAAGCTTTCTAACTCTTGCTTGTTATTAATATGAAAAGTGGTATACAGAACTTCTACTACTCTATTATTTATAATAAGGAAATACTAGCACATGCAAAATAACTCAGCCCCCCACTTCTTCCTGATTTGTAGCAATGATTCCAACGTCATTTCTCATATACTTGGTCACCACGTTGCCATAGAACTCGGTCAAATCTGACCACTTTGTTACTCATTATCTGGCTTGCTAAATTGACTCCAAGACCCATCACATGTGACCCGACAACTTGCTAACCCATTTAAATAAACCCGGTAACCGACTTGATCCGTACTCGATCCGAACTTGACCCGTAAATAACCCGCAACATCAAGATTACCCAACATTCACCCCCGTAATCTTGATTCGGTTCTTTCTACTTGCTAATTCGTTCTTGCTTGCTTGTGTTCTTTCATTTTTTCTTGCTTTAACCGGAAACGGTTATCTTACTAAACTTGCAACTTTCTTGCTTGATTCGAATTTGTTCTTACTTGCTTGCTTCGAATCATCTTTCTTTCTAACTTGCTATTCGAACACAACGTCCGATCTTGCTACTTGCTACGAACCACACGGGTCCGGTCTCTTGCTATCTTTCGGCTTTCTTTCTTTCTTCGGGCTGTCGATTTCATTCTTTCTTTCTAATCGACGCCTATTCTTTCTTCTTTCTTACCGATGCGTGCACTTTCTTTCTAACTGCACCGGTATCTTTCTTTCTTTCTTGCGAGACCTTCTTTCTTTCTTTCTTGCTAAGCGACGCCGGCCTCTTTCTTTCTTTCTTGTGGCGCCTCTTCTTTCTTTCTTTCGTTCTTTCTTTCATACTGAAAACACTTATGTTCTTGCTTATCTTGCTTGATCGGTTCACACAGATCCGATTCGACTCTTGCTCTTGTTTCCGTAACTTGCTATCCGGAAACTTTCATCTTGCTGATCTTGCTTCAATTCTCCGTTCGATTTCAGACCGTGAAATTAACTCACGTATCTTCTTGCTTGCTGACTTGAATAAAAAAATGAAGTATGTGCCTGTTTCACCTACTTGCATGCTTACTTTCTTTTCGATTGAATCCAGCCACATATTTTCTTCACCTGTGTGCCTGCTTCATCAAACTTTTAAAATCCTCTCTCTTAATTGCTGTTCCTTTTACATTCCTTTTACATTCCGATGATCAGCTACAAATTACCCACTTGCTTTCTTTCAGCTGATCGCTTTCTTCAGGATCAGCCCTTGCTTTTTCCTTCGAACCTAATTCTTCCGCTTCATCTACAGCGCTACAGCCAAAGGGCTGCTCTCTTACTCGAAACCGACTCTCAAACCGGCTCCCGTTATCAACCTTGCTCTGATACCAAATGTTGGTTTCAGACCCAAGATCACAACACAAAGATCACAACACAAAGAAATAATAAGCTTTCTAACTCTTGCTTGTTATTAATATGAAAAGTGGTATACAGAACTTCTACTACTCTATTATTTATAATAAGGAAATACTAGCACATGCAAAATAACTCAGCCCCCCACTTCTTCCTGGATTACTTATTTTGTCTTGCTTTCTTCTCTTTCTTTGACAATAAGTATGGCCTTTAGAGGTGCTAGGCTACCTGGTTCCCCTTTTTTTTTTTCTTCCACCGTACAACCTTTTTTTTTAACCCAATATTTAATCTATGACTGCATAGTTCAAATATGGATTCGAAAGTTTATCCACAGACTCCATTAACTTCAAATTTACCTCAAAAGTCAATCCTTGCACAAGTGCACAACCACCCGTATCCAATCCAATTCTGAATATTTAAATCATACTTCAAACAAAACCGAATGAACCTGGTATCTTCTTACTCTAATTCTTGCTATATTCCTTCAACTTACGTCATCTTGCTTCAATATCTTGATGCTGATTATCGAGACTTGCTACTTCTCCTTTCTTTTTCTCCTCGTGACCAGCTCTATTTTCCTCATGCTTCTATCACCAATAATCTCCTTCTGGTAATTTGCCTCCAGTAATCGTTCCTGCAGACAAAACATCACTGGTTAAAGACATGAAAATATGGGATTAACTGAACTTTGTGATTAATATCTCTTGTAAAGTATCTATGTTTCTTTTTACTGAAACGTGTTGAGAATTCGTAGTTTAAGAGGGACTTGTTCATTCAGTTGAAAATAAAGTTTACCTTTTGAATCATCGTTCTTCGAAAGTTCATGGTGTTCATATAGATTCCTGAGAGAAATCATATTCTTATCTTCATTTCCTTTACCATTAAGAGAAGAATCATGCATATTGACATCTTGACTAGTGGAAGCCCCCTTATTTTTGGAACAAAATGAAGGATAAATGGGAAAGCTCTTCATGTACAAAGGGTACCAGATTTCTGGGCGACGATTGCTTCCACCTGGCACGTAAACGTCTCCACCATGCTGCCTCATTACGTTAAGACAAAAAAAAAATATGTAAGTTTCAATACAAACAAGCATTACCAAGAAATGTTGGTTCAAAATACTGTAAACTAATAGTAACCACCAAGGCCAATATAACCTCATTTGATGCAATTTCTGTTGTTCTTGGAACGGTTTGAGCTAATGAATGTGGCCCTAGAACATCTGTATCCTCAATCCTGGCTGGAGTTGAAGACGGCATCAATCTTTCGGGATGTGGCATAGTTTGCTGTAACATAACTAGATTAAGACTGAATAAGTTTGATTCATGTGTTGATATATGAAACTAAAATTTAATACCTACAAGCACTAAATTGCCCCCAGTAGTCACCCCTGCAGATAAAAACACCGCTTGATGAGAATTTGAAGCACTAAAACGAGTAGTGTTATATATGTAGTTTTCGTATAGAAATTTTTGGGTATATACGTTTTCGCTCATTGAACTAACTTAATAAAGACAATTGCAACTTGACGCTTTACACGGACAACCATAGAGCCTGCTTCTTAAAATATAGCTACGGATTCTAGATGTTACTTGTGGTATGGTATGTACTTTCAAGAAATTGAATAATGTAATGAACTTCAAAAAAAGGTTCACCAGAACTATTTTGAAACATCTAAAGCTTACCTCGCATCTCATCGCGATATGGAGCTTCATGATATTCATTAAAATTGAAGGCAGAAATTACACCATCATCTTTGTTTCCTAAATCAAAGGAAGAAGAATCATACAAATAAGCATCTTGGCTACAGGAATCTCCTTCCTCATTTTTCTTTCCATTGACAAGAGACAACGGCTCAACAGGATCATTTGTGGCGGCGAAATCATGTGTATCATCTTCCTTAGCTTTGACACAACACTGTTACAAAAAATATAAGATAAGAAAATAAGTACAATATAAGAAGATGTTAGATACTGTAAATAAGCATAACCACCACCAAGGCCTACCTCATTGGATACAACGTTTGAACTTCGACATGCTTCAACTACAGGTACTAGTCCTTGATTATCTGTATTGCCTTAGTTGACAGAATAAGCACAGCACTTATTAGTGACTAGAAAGAACTGTAAGGGTGAAACATTATGTAACAAAAAGCCAAAGTAAATAATGTAGCCATTTGAGATGGTTTCGAACACAACTCAAAACAATGAAAATCCTTTTTTTCTTAAACATGTCAGACAGTTAACTATGTAGTTGGCTCTAAAAGCCCAAAAAGTCATCTTTCAAGATCATACCAAAGATCTCATTCAGAGTTAGCTCCTCAACCACATGTTCATTTAATCCATGATCTATAGAGGGAGTAACACCACTTTGTCGCCGCATGCTATTTTCATCCTGGCACAAACGACATGTATGATTCGTAAATCAAAATTGGTGAGAGTAGATTCATATCCAGTCAGTGATTTAATGAAATGTGTTACATTATAAGAAGAACCCTCATCATCCAGTAAGGGTTCCCATTCCATTTGACCGGGTCCATTAAGTATGTCTATTAATAACCACTCAAGCGAATTGTCCCCAGTAACATCACCTTCTGACAAAAATAACAGGAGAGAGTAAGAAACATGCTGTGAGTATTGACCGTTAAAACCATGAATAACCGCGTTTACAAAGAAAAGGAGATAAACGAAGTATGGGAAAAGATTAAAACGAGAAATGTGGTTTCGATAACAATTAGGTACAATGATCATCCAAACACAAACTCTGTAAGAGGTTTTTACGTTCACCTAAACACCTATATAGTTTAAAAAAACAAAAAAACAAAAAAAAAAAAAAAAAAAAAAAACAAATGCTACTCCAGGATTAAAAAAACACAGAAAAACCTACAACACAGGAAACCATACAATGCAAAACTCATGATAACACCATCTAAGTTTCGCAGTTCATACGGATGATGGCCTTCAAAATTCAGAAAGAAATCGAATATGTGGCCTAACTACATTCTATTCTGTGGGTTACATTGTTATGTCTTGAATGCCTTACATTGCAAAAAAAAAGGTAGCAAAATCAAACATTTTTAAGAATGAAGTAACAATTTAAACAGAAAAGACAGAAACTCCAGGCATATCCATTCACAGTTAAAAACTATCAAGTTGTTGCATTCAATAATTTAAATGTTAAAACCTTTATAAAAATGAGATTCTACTTCAGCAAAATCTGGTATGTTTCCATCCAAACTGTCAAAAATGTTAAATATACCCCTCTATCCAAACTGAAATAAATCCCCCATGGGCTTCAAGAAGCCACGTATGCGCTATGTAGACAAGGGGGCTTTAAAGCCCCTCATCCTTAATATACTGATGGTGTGGAATAAAACCCCTTAACAAAAAGAGATAAAAAATGTTAATGGTTTATGTCGAGTCCTTAGATCCCGGTGGGTAGTCAACAGGCCTCGTCAACTTTGCAAAGGATTATCACAGTCGTCCTACAAAAGAGAAGACCGTTAGCCTTGCCACGGAGGACCCGGGGGGGGGGGGGGGGGGGAATCCGTGACCAAGCTCCGGCGTGAGAATAAGTAACCTTGCTGGAAAATGAGAAGCCTATTCCGACGAGGATGTGATCGTCGGAATATTCTCCTTGGTGTGAATTCTGTGTGGCGTGTGTGTGTTAAATGCAGTCCGAGGAATGTTGGAATAAATGAGGTGCTAGTGTGTTTAATGAGAAGGGTTATTGAATGCATACACTTAACAGGACTCTCTACCTTCCTTATATAAAGGAGATCACTTATCTCCAAGGGAAGATCCGGTTAAGACCATCTAACGGTATTTTGATAGTATCGGGGAACTCAGACACATGTCTGAGCCCCAACGGCTGGATCTTCAGCTTCATTAATGAAGCCAGCTGCACAGTACTTCTTTTCCGGTGACCTCTCTTTCTCTCTCCGTCAATCATTTAATGATATCAGAGATATCATGTACATTCCCTTTTCCCGCCTTTTCCTTTAGTCTCTTTTAAGAGAAGTGACCTGGTTTGGGCCCATGAGTCGACCCAAGTGACGGGAGCCCAAGACGAGTTCACTGGGCAACCAATGGGCCTCGTCGTCAGTTTATTTGCACATGGGCCGTACATTCTCACCATCTCACGCATATTACCATAATGGCCGAGGCCTTGAAATCTTGAATGGTGCTCCTTTGGCTATGACGGGGTGGTGTTGGGGCGCTATGAAGGTGAGATGGCAAAGAAGCGTTTCTCTACATCGGGTAGACTAAACGTACCCGTCTAAGGGATGTTATTTTTTAATGATGAGATCTCCCAATGTTTTATGTGAGGAATACGTTAAGCCACACCCAAATGTTGCCAAAAATACCAATACTCATGTCAATAAACATCCCAATAGGAAGTACTAATTTAAAACCTAACTAGACATTAAATACAAAGTATAAATCAGTTGGTCCTAATCTTATGTTATCTTCCATGAAAATCATTTTGGATACATGTTACTCTCTTCTGCATCCTCATCCTTATTTTCTTACTTTCTTGTTCTATTAAATAATCATATTAAACAATAATTTAACCAAGTCTAGTTTATCCTCACACGTATTTTCCTACTTCTTTCTTCATTAAATAATATTATTAGACAATAACTCAACTAAATCTAATTCAATCTCCTATTAAATAATAATATTAAACAATAACTTAACTAAATCTAAGTTTATCCTCACACTTAGGGGGTACGGGGCACTATGCGGAGAGGCAAGCGGTGACCCCATTCCCCGAGCGGAAACACTGCCGCCATCCCCGCGGTGAGTGAATTCGGTGACCAAGATCGGGGTGTAGTTACCGCATGAGAGAGAGGAGAGAGAGAGAGGGGGGGGGTGATTGGTTGTTAATGTGGGTCCACTCTTTTTCCACCAATCATATTTTTTTCTTCTTTTTTTTTATAAAAAAATGAGTGAATTTCAAGTTTTGTCCTTTATCTTTAGGCCACTTTGCAAGTTTTGTCCTTTATGTTTAAATTTGACGAGTTTTGTCCTTTATGTTTAAAAATCAAGCACGTTTTGTCCTTTATGCTTGATTTTTAAGGACAAAACGTGCTTGATTTTTTAAACATAAAGGACAAAACGTGTTTGATTTTTAAACATAAAGGGTAAAACGTGCTTAATTTTTAAACATAAAGGACAAAACTCGTCAAATTTAAAAAACTTGCAAAGTGGCCTAAAGATAAAGGACAAAACTTGAAATTCACTCTAAAAAAATAATAGTGTGAGTGGAGTGATGCCAACGTTTGAGTGCAAAATGGGGACTTAAGAGGGGTGTTGACGTGGCACGTGCTGATTGGGTGTGTGTAAGAGAGGGGACTCCCCTAAGGGTGAACGGGGCACCATGCGGGGAGGCATGCGGTGACCCAAGTCCCCTAGAGGGAACACCGCCGCCATCAACGAGGGGAGTCAATTAGGTGAATGGAATCGGTGAGAGGTTACCGAATGAAGGAGGGAGGGAGATGGTGGGCCACCCTTTTTTCAACCAATCAAAACATTTCTTTTTTTTTCTTTTTTTTCTTTTTGAATAAAAAACAAGTTCCCTAAGAAGGGAGTGCCGCCATCAAATTGAGGGTGTGAGGGGAGTTGACGTGGCGCGTGCTGATTGGCCGTGCGTAAGAGAGGGGACTCCCCTAAGAGGGGAGTGCCCTGTTCACCCTAAGAAAGGGGTGCCCCTCTCACCCTTATTTTCCTACTTCTTTCTTCATTAAATAGTATTATTAGACAGTAACTTAACTAAATCTAATTCAATTTATTAGTGACATTACAAAATATATAGCATTAAATAATATTTGTTTTCTTTATACACGTTATTAAGATAGTCAAAAAAAAAATAACCCAAGCAACAAAGCATCGACAAACTCAAGCATATCAGCTTAATAATATAAAATATATTATTTGGATATAAACTCTAATTACTAATGAAATATCAAATAACATGTACTTTATATTAATAGTATAATTTGTGACACTAGAATTAAAAGTGAGTTATCTAAATAAAGTAGCAAATTATCTTTATAATATTATTTGATAGTCATGCTAGTGTAATAATTTTTTGTTACTAAGTATATGACATTAAATTTACTCAAACTGTATAATACACAAGATTTTAACCTAGCATGTAATATTTAAAAATACTAAGATGATATTCGATTCTCTTCTCATTTTCCTTATTTCTTAACATAATATTTATATCAACATATTTATTATTTCATTAATGTACATGGTAAAACTTAATTACAATTAATTTGCCACAACCTTACAACTTACAATTTATTTATAAAAACACTTACAATATTATCATCATCATTTTTTTTAAGGGCCATCATATTTATTTTTCAAGGGTTATTGTTTTATAGCTGAATATAATAAGATAGATTATAATGACACAAGAGAAAAATAAAAACTAAAAAAATTACATTTGGATAGCGGAAAATGAAAATTTTCTTTCTGTTTCATTAGTTTATGTAATATGTAATAACTAATAAGTCATTGCAGTAATAAGTATTATATACAAATTTAACGATTTACATTTTTTTTTGCAAAATTCAACCCGTGTAATACTCGAGTTTGTAAACTAATACCTAATAAATAAACAACTAAAATAAATAAACAACTAGTTGCGCTACATTTCTTAGTTACATAAGCACAAAATTCTATTTTTATCTTCTCTAATTTCGTCTCTTCATATTATATATTTTCTTAATTGAAAAAAAGTGAATCATATCATATCTCAACATTTCGTATTGTTATTCCTATATTTTTCTTTACTAACTATTTAATATTAACATCTTCTTAATTCAACCCGTGTAGTACATGATTAGTGATTACACGATTTAAAACCACCGAAAACACTTTATCATTGCGAAAAAAGAAATGATATAATCCGAAAACGCTTGTCTATCGGAGTAGTGGGAGAATAGGGAGGAAAGGGAGCACCGATTTCTCGCCGGAAAACCTCTGCTGTTAAATACAAGCCGCTACCGATGAAGCTATAATAGACACCCTTGTAAAACCTATAAAAAAGAATACAATCGATCAATGAATCAACAGTTAGAGGTGCATAGCATAGTGAGTGAGAACATACACTTCAGGAGGGATGAGATTATCGCACAATAAGTCCCAATAACCAAAAGGATCACCGTCCATGGCTGTTGTGTTGTGGTGAAGCAGTGAGCCGTATTGTATGAAGGTGGTGGGGTGGGGGTTGTATAAGTATTTATTGCAGGTGAAATCATGGGGGAATTGAAGAAACTGGCACCTGCCGGTTACACTTGGAAAATTGAGAATGCATGCAATACATGTGAGAGTATGAGATTACTTGTTGACCGAATACCATTCCAAGTCATGAAATCCTCACTTTATCATCTTTACTTATTTGTTTAAAAAACATTTTTTTTTTATAAATCTGTATTATTGTTGTTATCAACCTATGTATTATGTATAAGGTTTCATCTTATTAATTTATTCAAATGCTTGTTAGAGTTATAAGAGTTACAGATTAAACAAGTTTGAGTGTGTGGGGATTTTAGGTTCAAGTCCTACATATAATAGGAATTAAAAGAAATTTACTGTTAAAAAAAGTTTCATATACATAGATCTCATTGACTGTATCTCAGATATAACACTAAAACAAATCAATCGAGTAGACCGTTTGTAATTATGTTCTAATAAAGCTTTTAGGTTGTGACGAAAGATCAAATACAAATACTCTTATCATACAAAACGTATGAATAGAGTGAAAATGTAAAAAAATGCAATGATATTTTCGTAATTATTTACTCGTAGAGTAATTATCAAAATTACTCTACAAATGATATTGTAGGGTAATTTTAATCTTGTAAAGTAATTTTATAAAATGTTCTTATAGGGTGATTTTGATCTTCTAGAGTATCATAAATATTCTACAAATGATCTTGTATGGTAATTTTGATCTTGTAAGATAATTTTGTAGAGTATCATAATTACTCTATAAATGATTTTGTAGAGTAATTTTGAATTGTATGTTGTTTGATAAACTTGCATGGTAATTTTGATACACTTGTAGAGTAATTGGGGCTAAGCTAGCTTGTGGAGTGTGATCACTCCAGCGGTTGGGAGGACCGTGCAATATCCCCCCCCCCCCTTGTAGAGTAATTTTGATAATTACCATACAAGATCAAAATTACTCTACAAAATACACTTTTAGAGTAATTTTGATAATTACCAAGCAAATAATTACAAAAATCTAACCACGTTCTTTTTTTTTAACTTTTTCATACCTTACGTACTACGATAAAACACTTTATACATGAACTTATCCCTTTAGGTTGCACGGTGCAACGATACATCGATACCATCTTTTGCTCATGTGTCGGGTGCCCAAATGAACACCATCCCTTATGGTGTGGTACCATAACAATTCGAGGATGGGGAGGGGGTATTTTAGTCGTATGTAAATTAAGTTTTTTACCAATAATTTTTCTATAAAAAATATATTTGAGCACATAAGCAATTAAATTTTATAAGCGTTAGTATTTTATAATTATAGGCATATATTTGAAAAGCGAACTCAATTTTCTATAAATAAACATAAGCAATTCAATTTTATAAACGTCAGTATTTTCTAATGATAGGAATATTATTTTATCATGTTTGGCGTGACATCACACATTAAATGCTTGTGTAGCTCCAATTTTGAAATTGTGAAATTACTTTTAAAACAATTATAAAAGTTATAAATTTTATATCAAATCATGTTAAGTGGGAATATAATTGATTCACAACATTTTTTTTACTATATTACCCTTCACTTTTAAGATTTTATTTTTTTGTCATTTCATCCAATTGTCTAAACTTTTGGCTAAAATCGTCTTCGAGATTTGAATTTTTTTTGTCATTTTCATCCAAATGTATGACAGAAAAATAAAGCAAATTAGACGTTTAGATGAAAATGACAAAAAATCCCAAAAGTGAAAGACAATATGATACAAAAAAAATTGTTTTGATGAAACTGTCAAACATACCCAAATCTCAAGGACGATTTTGCAATTTACTCTTTAAGATATCTAACATTTTTCTTATATCCAAATTATATAATACTACAAAAAATAACTTAAGACATAATGGTTTGGATCATACCCTCTCAAAAAGTTACAACTCTTAAAACTATTTCTAAAACGTATCACACCCCTTCGAAAAGTCACAACCCTTCGAAAAGTCACAACCCTTTAAACTAATCACACCCTGATATGCACCAAATGCAACATATAAATTATATTAAATAAGTTATAAAATCAACCCTTTTTAGTACTAATATTGGAAAAAAGTGCGTTTATTTGTATACTTTTGATTTTCAGGATTAAAAGAGCTTAAATGTACAAAATGAACAAATTAACGGAAAAATCCAGCATAAATACAAAAGAAGACCCTCCGAGCTTCACCCCAAGATCAAAAACAACAAATCAGAAGAGAAGCACAAGGCCATGCCACCAAGGCATAGGGTCGTGCCCCACTCAAGATTTCAGAAAAAAAAAGGCAATCAGAAGTAGACAAGAGATACGGGGTCGTGTCCCATGGACACGGGCCGTGGTCCACTCCCAAATATACAAATCTTGGATAGTACAACAAGTACAATGGCCACGGGGCCGTGCCGTTGACACAAGGGGACGTGCAAGCATACAGACTTACACAACTCGTTAAATGAAGATAGAGAAGAAGGGGGCACAGGGCCATGCCCACCGAACACGGGCCTGTGTAAATCGTTTGTTTCCAACTATTAATAGGGGTGCTTGGTTCAATTGCAATTTATTCCTTGGGAAACCACTTCTCTCACACCTGCCACCACTCCACCACCACATTACCACCATCTGTAGGATCGTTTGCATGACCAAAATGAGTCATTCAGAAGAGTTCTAAGCAATAGGAGAGGCGGAAACAAACGTATCGACTTAGATTCAGCTTGATTTACACACAGAATCACTTTTAATGTCTTGTTTATTGATATAACAACGTTTTACAGCCTGGAGACACTTCGGCAGCACCTCGGCACCGGAATCAGAAAGATACAAACGAAATGACAAGTCTGCTATTTATAAGCAAGCCATTCCGCACGAAACAGTATCACACGAAATGACCTGACCCATTTCGTGCGAAATGGAATCTTTCCATTCCGTGCGAAATGACTATCACCTACTCAATTCTCGATTTTCTCGTGTAACGTGCCCTGATCTATCACATCTAATACAAGACTCGATACAAGACGAAGTCGACAGACATATGCACCAACAGACTCCCCCTTGGATGTTGACGAAGTCTTCAGTGTCGAGTCTTCAAAAACTTCAGACTTTATCAGTCTTCTCGCTCTTGCCAAAGTATCTGACAATGTAAGCATCCTTCAATCTTCTCTTCTTCTCTTTATCAGCTAATCTCCCCCTTGGATGTTGATCTAACAATTTTCAATTTCTTCTTTTCTCATTCTTAGAATCTCAATCTGACTCTTCACATTCTCTTGATCAGATCTCTTGATTCCTTAAGCCCTTCAGCATCAGCAGCTTGCGTGGACATGGTTCCAGGATCTGAAGCTGGCTCTATGCATCTACAGACTCTCCTTTTCTAACAAACTCCCCTTAAGTTGTGTTGGGATTGTAGTCTGACTTTCACAAGTTCTAGAATCGTGACCTGGCTCACACTCTGCTCAGGTTTAGACACGGGGACTTGCACAAGACTCTACTTCACAATAAATTTCACAAATTTAGAATTTAAAATTTGACAAATTTATTCTCTGCTTACCACTTGTAGAAATACATTCAAAACATCATTTGTTATAATATGACATTTCACAAATTATCTCAACCTTTTCACTTTATTTTTCATCTCGAACAAACTTATCCAAACCTGTTCATCATGATTAGCACTCGGAATTTTGAAAATCAGCTTTTCAAACATCAGTTGTCGAAAATCTTTTTGTATTTTTCAAAATTTTATGCTAAAACACACTGAAAATATTTTTGGATTTTGTTTTAAATTCAGCAAAGAAATATTTACAGACAATATTTTTGTGAGTTTGTGTAAGAGGATCATATCAGTTTATGAGACAAATCACTAACATCGTTAAGCTTTAAACATTTTAAGTTCTAAACGATTCACTTAGATTGTCAGTATACTGATTCACTTAAATTTTCACACAAAGTTCAACTGTTTCGAGATACGAGATTAATGTTTTAATGCACTTAAACTTATTCGCGTGTACCACCTCAGAATATACTCCCGTATCCAGACTTCTATATTCAGTCTTACAGGTGAATGTACACTAATGATATCTGTAAACGGGGAATGCATGACCATGAGAGCTCAGGTTAGAACTTCCGTTCAGACAAAGAGATGATGGCTCGTCTTTTGGTGTGTCCCTTTTGGGGATCTTTTCTTCAACAACACATGATTAGCATTTTTCAATGTTTCATCATTTTTTATGCTGAGGGTGGGCTTTAAGATTAAAGCTGTGCAAAGAATTATACGAGGACTAGGCTATTGCTTTCGCAAAATTAGAAGTCCTAGATATCATCACGCACAAAGACTTAGTATGTCAGAAATAGAAAGTCCTTCAAACAAGATTTCAGGGGTTTCCTATATATCCGAGAGATGTTCCCCACGAAATAAGTAAGTTATGATATTTATGTTTATATCTCGAAAACAATCTACTGAATGTATAAAAATGTCACACCCCCAAATTCCACCTGCGGATAACACCCGCTTCGAGGGCGTGACTGACCAGGATCCAGCCACCAATTATACTGAATAACTAAATTGATAACAAAAGTAGTACTTACTAACCATACGATTAGCAAGTGTTAAGTTTAGAGTTCAAGTCTTAAGTTCAGAGTAAAATGTAGCGGAAGCATAATTAACAGTTTTAAACATTGTTCATAAGGTAAACATGATAAATGCCCAACACACGGGCAGACGACCACTACACATCCCAAGTAGCTGCTCCAGTCACTGGCCACCTGCAAAGCATGCAGTAAAGGGGTCAACAATAATGCTGAGTGAGTTCACTAGTTGTCCAGTTTTAATTTCCAAAAACTTGTTTCACCAGTTAATTTATCCGTTTATACATGCCATGGGGAGCTACCCCAAAAGTTAGCGACTAAACTGTTTTTCCAATACCGAACACTAGGTAACCGAATGCGTTTCCGCAGGATGCCCCGATGTCAATGTTCTATCAGCATTGACGGATGCCTGAGTACATTAGTTCACGACCGATCCCATACCATGGCACGGTGTGAGGCTGGTAAGACCTAAATAGCGCTATCAACTAATAACCCGTTCGCCTGGCACCGGCGACTAATCGGTATTATGTAGTAGGGACTTGAGTGATAGAGTTGCGTTTAGTGCCGTTAGTTGCATTCCGTATAAACAGTAATTAACTAAAAAGGTTTCCCAATACTAGGGAAGATACAGTAAGTTTGTTCCCAATAACTAGGGAAGGAATGTAGACAGTATCCCCTTTACAAGGGGATAGGGTTGTTGTAGTCTCGTGTCCCAAACCACCGGGACGCATGCTTTTAAGTTGTGAACTCACCTTGGGTTGCTCGGTATGATACGTTACTTGGTTAAGTATGTTGGTCACCACGTCCTAGCATGGTTACCAAGTATGGGTCAAGTTGGGTACAAGTAAACACGTATAAGACACACTTATCGTAAATGCGAATAACTACAGTAGCAGGTATACATGCAGCCCAGTCAACAGAAAGTCCAACACACAAACAGTGGGGTTATTGGGCCCAAAACAGTAACAGATACACAAGCAGTCCAGTTAGCAGACAATTCAACAAGTACATTGGCCCAAAAACAGCCCAGTCGAGACAAAGATGACTCGCAACCGAGGTTGCGACTCGCAACCGAGGTCTCGGTTCGTCATGCTTTGGTTGCGACTCGCAAATCAGAGATTTCGACTCGCAACCGGCGGTTCCGACAAAGCAGCTGTGGTTACGACTCGCAATCAGATCGATACGCGTTGATTACGACTCGCAACCGGGAGGTCTCGACAAATCCTGTTGTGGTTTCGAGTCGCAACCAAGGGTTCCGACTCGCAACCATGGTTACGTGTGCATGAAGACCTTCTAGAACCTGTCATTTTGTACGAACCAATAGGAATGCATTTTCATGAAACCAATATGTACCATTTCCACTAAAACATGTTTGTTTGTCTGATCATTAGCCAAAACAGATCAAATATACACATTTCAAAAATATTTCAAAGGCATTCAAATTGTTCTTCATGTTCATCAAGCAATATTCAAACTATATTCATCATTTGTAACCCAAACCATAAGATCAAGGAACACCTATTTAACATAATCTGTTTTACATAATCGGCTTTATTATTCTCGGTTCCTAGTCTAGCATACTTCATCATAAATCACAATTTGTGAGACTAAGTAAATCATGCATACCACTTGGTCAAAATCATCCTATCAAGCATCTAGCATTATCCGAATATCACAACCATTTAACACCAAACCGGATATCATAACAACAAACATCATAAACATTCACAACAAACATCATCAAGTAACCATCTTCCTTAGCATATTTATGAACATACAAGCCTAATATTCATACCAAAACCTCTAATCACATCAACAAGCATAAGACCATAGCAATCACCAACAATCATGGACATAAAAATACTAACCGGTTACTCGGTGTTGAGAGAAAAGGGGTGTTCGGGTGGTCTCTTGGTTCGGCCAATCTTCCTTGTTGATAGCTCACTTGATCCGAGAGATATGAAGGAATGGGAGATGATTTTGGTTGCTAGAAACTTAGGGTTTTAGGGTTTAGTGAAGAAGATGAGAGGAGAGTGTGAGAAGAGAGTGTGTAAAATGGATAAGGGAGGTGGGGTTGGGTTTATATAATGTTCCGGATGGGCTTAGTGGGGTTCCGGGTTGGGTTTTTGGCTACAAGGCCTTAACCGGCCCATTGCTACTGTTCACTCGAGACCATTCCGGGTCTCGAGTCGGGTCGAGGTTTCGGTTTACATATATAACACTTATACATATATATACATACACATAAGTAAATCGGCATTTAACACACAATAGCAAATAGTTTTTCATACATTTTTACTGTTAGTCGATTACGTACGCGTTTGTTACATCGAAAGGTTATCCGGAAAGATCCGAGGTGTCACATTATCCCCAAGTTTTAGGAACTTTCGTCCCGAAAGTTAAGGCAGCCACTGTCAAGCTAGTGTAAGTGAAAGCGTTTCAACGGGGTGTCACATCATCCTCCCGTTAGTTTGGAATTTCGTCCCGAAATTCGTTCGTAGCTTCAGTGCTGGGATTTTCGTTAGGGAACAGCTGGGGATACTTGTGCTTCATCTGGTCTTCCCGCTCCCAGGTATACTCTGGGCCACGTCGCGAGTTCCAACGAACTCGTACAAGAGGTATCTGGCTACGTTTGAGGGTTTTGATCACTCGATCCGTGATCTCGATGGGTTCCTCAGTAAAGTGTAGCTGTTCGTCAATCGTTAGTTCCTTAAAAGGAATCACAAGTGTTTCATCCGACAAACACTTCTTCAGGTTGGATACGTGAAAAACGTTATGTACCGCACTCAGTTCTTCAGGCAAGTTCAATCTATAAGCGACCTTACCGATCTTCTCGGTAATTTCGAATGGTCCAATGTATCGCGGATTAAGCTTGCCCCGTTTTCCAAAGCGAACCACACCCTTCCAGGGTGAGACTTTAAGTAGAACCCGGTCACCGACCTGGAATTCCAATGGTTTCCTACGCTTATCAGCGTAACTCTTCTGACGGTCACGAGCTGCCGCCATGCGTTGTCTGATCTGGGCAATCTTTTCCGTTGTATCTACCACCATCTCTGGGCCTGTGATTTGACTATCACCGATTTCTGCCCAGCAGAGAGGTGACCGGCATTTACGACCGTACAATGCCTCAAAAGGTGCTGCCTGAATACTGGTGTGGTAATTGTTGTTGTAAGAGAACTCTACTAACGGTAGATGCTTCTCCCAGTTCTTGCCAAAGTCGATCACACACGCTCTAAGCATGTCTTCTAGAGTTTGGATGGTACGTTCGGACTGTCCATCCGTTTGTGGGTGATAAGCAGTGCTCATGTCCAAACGTGAGCCAAAGCATTTGTGCATAGCTTGCCACAGTTCCGAAGTAAATCGAGCGTCTCGGTCTGAAATAATCGAGGTTGGCACTCCGTGCCTCGAAACTACTTCCTTTAAGTAAATCTCCGCCAAGGTAGAAAACTTGTCTGTTTCCTTAATAGCCAGAAAGTGCGCGGATTTGGTCAGTCGATCCACTATTACCCAAATAGCATCATTTCCGCGTTGAGATCTAGGTAGCCCTGTAACAAAATCCATGGAAATTTGCTCCCATTTCCATTTCGGGATTTCTGGTTGTTGGAGTAGGCCTGCCGGCTTCTGGTATTTTGTCTTGACTCTCGCGCAAGTCAAGCATTTGCTGACGTATGTTGCTATGTGGGCCTTCATACCAGGCCACCAATATGTAGTCTTCAAATCGTAGTACATCTTGTCCGAACCAGGATGTACTGAGTAGCGGGACTTGTGGGCTTCATCCATCACGAGTTCACGTAAACCCCCGTAAAGTGGGACCCAAATGCGCCCTGCCACATAGTAGGCGCCGTCTTCTTTCTGTTCTAGTTGCTGTCTCGATCCTCGCAGAGACTCAGCCCTGATGTTTTCCGGCTTCAATGCTTCAACTTGAGTATTTCGAATCTGGGTAGGGAGGTTAGACTGGATGGTAAGTTGTAGTGCTCGTACGCGCTTTGGTACGGTGTCCTTTCGGCTGAGGGCGTCTGCCACGACATTGGCTTTGCCCGGATGGTACTTGATGGCGCATTCGTAGTCATTCAAGAGTTCGACCCATCGACGTTGTCTCATGTTCAATTCCTTTTGCCTAAAGATATGCTCGAGACTCCTGTGATCGGTGTAAATGGTGCACCTGGTACCGTACAGGTAATGTCTCCATATCTTAAGAGCAAAAACCACTGCTCCCAGTTCCAAGTCGTGCGTCGTGTAGTTCTTTTCGTGCGTCTTAAGTTGTCATGAGGCGTAGGCAATAACTTTCTCGCGTTGCATTAACACGCAACCGAGCCCATGAATAGACGCATCGCAGTAAACCACAAAGTCGTCAGTGCCGTCAGGCAACGAGAGAATAGGAGCGCTACAGAGGTTATCCTTAAGCTTCTGAAAAGCAGATTCCTGTGCTGCATTCCACTTGTAGGCGACGCCTTTCTGAGTAAGAGTCGTGAGGGGTTGTGCAATCTTGGAGAATCCCTGAATGAATCTGCGGTAGTAGCCCGCCAAACCCAAAAATTGGCGAACTTCAGTGGGAGTCTTAGGCGTAGGCCAGTTCTTTATCGATTCGATCTTGGCGGGGTCGACGTGAATTCCGTTCTTATTAACTACATGGCCGAGGAAATGGACTTCTCGAAGCCAGAAGTCACATTTAGAGAATTTGGCGTACAGTTGCTCGTTGCGAAGGAGTTCGAGAATAAGGCGTAGGTGCTGTTCATGCTCTTCTTGACTTTTCGAATAAATCAAGATGTCGTCGATAAACACAATCACGAATTTGTCGAGGTAAGGCTTACATACGCGGTTCATAAGATCCATGAACACTGCAGGCGCGTTGGTCATTCCAAAAGGCATAACGAGGAACTCGTAATGACCATAACGAGTCCTGAATGCAGTCTTGGAAATATCTTCATTACGAACTCTCAGCTGATGATAGCCTGATCGCAGGTCAATCTTTGAATAGTAGCTCGATCCTTGCAACTGATCGAATAGGTCGTCGATACGCGGGAGAGGGTAACGATTCTTGATGGTAACTTTGTTCAACTCACGGTAGTCAATGCACATTCGGAATGTGCCATCCTTCTTCTTGACAAAAAGTACTGGGGCTCCCCAGGGTGATGAACTAGGACGGATAAATCCTTTATCCAATAGTTCCTGTAATTGCGTAGAGAGTTCCTTCAGTTCTGCAGGGGCTAAACGGTACGGTGCACGAGCTATGGGTGCTGCTCCGGGAGCTAGCTCGATTTGGAATTCGACCTGACGGTGAGGAGGGAGTCCAGGTAGTTCCTCAGGAAATACCTCGGGATAGTCGCGTACTACAGGAAAATCTTCAATCCTCTTTTCCTTTTCGTGGGTGTTGGTGACGAGTGCTAGAATAGCGGTGTGCCCTTTCTGCAAACACTTCTGGGCTTTCAAAAGCGAGATGATGCCTGTGACTTCTCCACCTTTGTTGCCTTTAACGATGAGGGGTTGACCAGAACGGCGAGGTATACGAACTGCTTTCTCTTGACAGAGGATCTCAGCGCGATGTTTGGATAACCAATCCATACCAATGACGACGTCGAAGCTTCCGAGTTTAACAGGGAAAAGATCGATACTAAACGTGTGGCCAGACAATTCTAGGGTGCAGTCGTGGATCACATGCGTGGCCTCGATGTTCTTACCATTAGCTATCTCGACGATGTGCTTAGAACTTAATAATGCAGGCGAGTGCTTAAGTTTCTTACTAATGCGAAGGGATACATAACTGGCATCGGCACCGGAATCAAATAACACAGAAACATAACGATCATCAAGTAGGAACTTACCCGCCACGACGTTGGGGTCGTTCCTTGCTTCCCCAGCACCAATCACGAAAGCTCTTCCCCTTGCATTCCCAGCATTGTTGTTCTGCTCATTGTTCCCAGCTCCCTGATTGTTGTTGCGATTCTGATTCAGTTCAGGGCAATCCTTTCGCATGTGCCCTGTTGCCCCGCATTTAAAACATGCTCTGTTGTTTCCCTGCTACTGTTGCTGTTGGGGTTGTTGCTGATTCTGCCTTGCTGGGAACTGGCTTCTGCAATCCTTTGCTTCGTGCCCCATCTTGTGGCATCGCTGACACTGACCCTTGTTGCATGCCCCATTGTGGTGCCTGTTACACTTGTTGCACTTAGGGTAGTTTCCCCGGTAGCCACCCTGTTGCTGAGTGCTTTTGTTGTTGTCAGTTTTCCTTTGCTGAGCTGGGGCTTGAGTAGGGTTAGTATCCTTACCCTGATTTCCATCCCACTTTCGTTTGCCATCACTAGAACTTCCTTCCGTAGCACTGATCCTTTTGGGCAACCTGCCCTCTTCCACAGCCTGATCAGTGAGTTTGTGAGCAAGTCGAACGATTGGCTGAATGGTAGTGTGGTTGGCTGAAGTTACATGGCTTCGGATTTCTGGAGCTAGACCCTTGATGTACAATTCGATCCTTCGGTACATGGGTCGAGACATGTTTGGAAAAAGAGCAGCATAGTCGTTGGACAGCTTGGTGTAGGTCTCAATCTCTGACCCAACCATCTTGAGTTCATAGTACTCATTTTCCAGCTTGTGGATGTCGTCCCTGTGACAGTACTCTTCCTTGATCATATCCTTGAAATCTTCCCACGCAGTAGCGTTAGCAGTCTCCAAACCAAGCATTTGAATTTGCGCCTTCCACCATGAAAGTGCGCTTCCCTCTAGAGTACCAGTAGCGAACTTCACCCAATTAGCAGGGGGACACTCGCAAACAGCGAAAACAGCTTCGACCTTCTCGATCCAGTGTAGAAGTCCTATGGCACCCTCAGTGCCACTGAATGGAAGAGGCTTGCAATCCATGAAGGTCTTGAAGGTACAAACACGTGGTTGCACAGGTGCAGGCTGACCTGTTGTGAGGAGTGAAGCGAAATAGGTTTAGAAGCGTAAAGACGATGTGGCGGTAGGATCTAAACATCCTAATGCATCGAGTTTACCTATAGGGTGAGCTGCGAAAGCTGCAGCCACAGTGTTGAGCAGGCTAGTGAACTGAGCCTGAGTCATGTTGATGTTCCCTCGTCCGCGTCCACTCATTGTCTTCATAACCAGAAAACATAGTATGAGTGTGATGTCGCAACATAGCGAGAATAAGATAGAAGAGAGAAGATGTATCTATCTAATCAGGCAACTAGTACGTATAGTAAAGCAGAAATCATAAGGCAATTAAGCAAGTAACTATGGGTCCGAGCTATGAGGTCAGATAAGTCGAGCCTTGTACTTGGAGTGTAGTGTCGTTACGAGTCACGGGTTATAGTCTGGTTTTTCTCAAAAAAAGATTTTTCCCCTTTTTAAAACCAAGTTCACTATAACCAATGGCTCTGATACCAATCTGTCACACCCCCAAATTCCACCTGCGGATAACACCCGCTTCGAGGGCGTGACTGACCAGGATCCAGCCACCAATTATACTGAATAACTAAATTGATAACAAAAGTAGTACTTACTAACCATACGATTAGCAAGTGTTAAGTTTAGAGTTCAAGTCTTAAGTTCAGAGTAAAATGTAGCGAAAGCATAATTAACAGTTTTAAACATTGTTCATAAGGTAAACATGATAAATGCCCAACACACGGGCAGACGACCACTACACATCCCAAGTAGCTGCTCCAGTCACTGGCCACCTGCAAAGCATGCAGTAAAGGGGTCAACAATAATGCTGAGTGAGTTCACTAGTTGTCCAGTTTTAATTTCCAAAAACTTGTTTCACCAGTTAATTTATCCGTTTATACATGCCATGGGGAGCTACCCCAAAAGTTAGCGACTAAACTGTTTTTCCAATACCGAACACTAGGTAACCGAATGCGTTTCCGCAGGATGCCCCGATGTCAATGTTCTATCAGCATTGACGGATGCCTGAGTACATTAGTTCACGACCGATCCCATACCATGGCACGGTGTGAGGCTGGTAAGACCTAAATAGCGCTATCAACTAATAACCCGTTCGCCTGGCACCGGCGACTAATCGGTATTATGTAGTAGGGACTTGAGTGATAGAGTTGCGTTTAGTGCCGTTAGTTGCATTCCGTATAAACAGTAATTAACTAAAAAGGTTTCCCAATACTAGGGAAGATACAGTAAGTTTGTTCCCAATAACTAGGGAAGGAATGTAGACAGTATCCCCTTTACAAGGGGATAGGGTTGTTGTAGTCTCGTGTCCCAAACCACCGGGACGCATGCTTTTAAGTTGTGAACTCACCTTGGGTTGCTCGGTATGATACGTTACTTGGTTAAGTATGTTGGTCACCACGTCCTAGCATGGTTACCAAGTATGGGTCAAGTTGGGTACAAGTAAACACGTATAAGACACACTTATCGTAAATGCGAATAACTACAGTAGCAGGTATACATGCAGCCCAGTCAACAGAAAGTCCAACACACAAACAGTGGGGTTATTAGGCCCAAAACAGTAACAGATACACAAGCAGTCCAGTTAGCAGACAATTCAACAAGTACATTGGCCCAATAACAGCCCAGTCGAGACAAAGATGACTCGCAACCGAGGTTGCGACTCGCAACCGAGGTCTCGGTTCGTCATGCTTTGGTTGCGACTCGCAAATCAGAGATTTCGACTCGCAACCGGCGGTTCCGACAAAGCAGCTGTGGTTACGACTCGCAATCAGATCGATACGCGTTGATTACGACTCGCAACCGGGAGGTCTCGACAAATCCTGTTGTGGTTTCGAGTCGCAACCAAGGGTTCCGACTCGCAACCGTGGTTACGTGTGCATGAAGACCTTCTAGAACCTGTCATTTTGTACGAACCAATAGGAATGCATTTTCATGAAACCAATATGTACCATTTCCACTAAAACATGTTTGTTTGTCTGATCATTAGCCAAAACAGATCAAATATACACATTTCAAAAATATTTCAAAGGCATTCAAATTGTTCTTCATGTTCATCAAGCAATATTCAAACTATATTCATCATTTGTAACCCAAACCATAAGATCAAGGAACACCTATTTAACATAATCTGTTTTACATAATCGGCTTTATTATTCTCGGTTCCTAGTCTAGCATACTTCATCATAAATCACAATTTGTGAGACTAAGTAAATCATGCATACCACTTGGTCAAAATCATCCTATCAAGCATCTAGCATTATCCGAATATCACAACCATTTAACACCAAACCGGATATCATAACAACAAACATCATAAACATTCACAACAAACATCATCAAGTAACCATCTTCCTTAGCATATTTATGAACATACAAGCCTAATATTCATACCAAAACCTCTAATCACATCAACAAGCATAAGACCATAGCAATCACCAACAATCATGGACATAAAAATACTAACCGGTTACTCGGTGTTGAGAGAAAAGGGGTGTTCGGGTGGTCTCTTGGTTCGGCCAATCTTCCTTGTTGATAGCTCACTTGATCCGAGAGATATGAAGGAATGGGAGATGATTTTGGTTGCTAGAAACTTAGGGTTTTAGGGTTTAGTGAAGAAGATGAGAGGAGAGTGTGAGAAGAGAGTGTGTAAAATGGATAAGGGAGGTGGGGTTGGGTTTATATAATGTTCCGGATGGGCTTAGTGGGGTTCCGGGTTGGGTTTTTGGCTACAAGGCCTTAACCGGCCCATTGCTACTGTTCACTCGAGACCATTCCGGGTCTCGAGTCGGGTCGAGGTTTCGGTTTACATATATAACACTTATACATATATATACATACACATAAGTAAATCGGCATTTAACACACAATAGCAAATAGTTTTTCATACATTTTTACTGTTAGTCGATTACGTACGCGTTTGTTACATCGAAAGGTTATCCGGAAAGATCCGAGGTGTCACAAAAAACCTACTGGCATATCATCCGTGAGATCGTTTATCACATTTGCCTTACCAATTCATTAGCGTGCTGTGATAGTCCACTGATGTACTATCATTTCCTCTTTTTACAACAAAACTCTTTTTAGAATTTTTCAATGTTTTTGGATTTTGAAATTTTATCATGTTTTTGGCTTTTTCAAATTTTCAAAATTTCAAAAATTTATACTCCCCCTAAAATCAAAAATATGTTTAAATTTTGATTTTGAAGGAAATTTTGAAAACAAACTGTACAAATAAAATGACAACTGTTGTGAATTGCTTTATTCTCCATTCACTGGGCTTAAATAATCAGAACTCCCCCTGACAACAAACTATTTTCCCATTATGATTTCAAAACACTTAAGTTTGTTTTAATCAAAATGGTTTTTCTGGAAAATAAGTTTTGTTGATTTCACCACTTGTAGGATTGGGGATTCATCACATTGTTTTTCAATCACTTGAATGAAAGTTAAATCAAGTTCAACTTAATGACCTTGATTAAACCACTTGTAGGAACACTTCCCAACTATACCACTTGTAAATTAAAATATGATAATTTTAAATTTTACCACTTGTATGCTTTTCAAACAAACATATTTCAAGAATGATGTCGATTCCTGCTCCACGATTACCAACTTGGGAGCTCCGGTGTAACACCCCAAATTCCATAGGATTTTTAATTTAAGTTTGATATGAATAAGTAGGGTGTAACGACCCAAAATCCATATGTTTAACTTACGAATGTGTTTACTTATTTTATGGCATGAAGTGGGTTAACCGGTTTTAAATAACTTAGTTAAAGTATGACTTAAATAGTGAGGAAGGAAGTTTGTGACAAATAAGAAAAATGGCAAACTTGAGGGACTAAACTTGGTGGAATGGAATTAAGTTTATCTATAAAAAAAGAGCTAGAATGTGCATATGTGTGTCCGTGAAATGTCTGGAGAAAGAAAGAGAGGAGAAAACCCTCTTACAAGAACAAGTATGCAATTCCAGCTCAAATCAAGATCAATTGGATGTGAAATCAATGCATGAAAGAAGAATCCTTACCATATAGACAAGATAAACATGTGGTAAGTTGTAATTTGTCATTTGGTGATCTTGTATGAAGTGGGTTTGTGATCAATCCTGAAATTTGTTGAAATTGAGCATGGATATGTGTTAGAATGACCAAATAGAACTTGTTTTATGTATGATATCAAGTAATTTAATGTTTGAAGGTGAAACCCACTTGGGTTAGTGAAAATGGCGACATGGGTATAACACCCATGTCCCATCCATGTTCAAAATTTGATGTAGTATGTTGTATGTGATGAATACTTGTTAGATAAGTTGAGTATGGTATGGAATTAGGTTGATTTTAGTAGTATTTGATTGATGAAGGAAAGAAGTAGGAGGATGAGCATGAGATGCTTGTACAATGTGCTTAGAAAGTAGTACGCACACCAAGTGTTTGTTGAAATGCCTAGGTGAGATTAATAGATGAAATTGTATGCAAATGATGGATGAAAGTGTATAATGTGTGGAGATGATGTAATTCGGTGATAATTAAACATGAGAAATATGTTTTGAATGGAATACATGTAGGATTTTGGTTAATTATATGATTGGGTAGAATTATGCATTAGAACGTGTACTCTATGCTTGAATCATGAGGTGCACACCATGTGTTGGACCAATTGCCTATTGGTAATTTAGAAATGAATGTGCACTAAGTATATAACATATGAACTTGCTAGTAAATAATGATGTTGTGATTATGTTAAATAGACTAACCTTGAATGTGGTTGTCAAATGCAAGATAATGAAAGCATTAGCATGTGAATATGTATGTGTATGTGTATACAATTTGGTGATCATGTAGTTATAAGCATATTACATCATGAGTTTGAAATGTAAAGAATGTCATTAGTATAGGCTAATATGATGACATGGATATATGAGGTTAAGTAGAAAGTTCATATGATAAACCGTTGACTTTTGAAAGTCAACTGTGCATAAGTAGCAAGGTTAGGCTGTTGTCACACTTGTAATTTTATAGAATGTCAAATGGTACGTGTTATATCGATATGTGTTATATGTGATGACGTGATGAATTATATGAGTTGAAAAGATATGATTGTGGGAATATGCTTTATGCTTGTTAGAATTGACTAATGAAAGTCAAATGTGAGATATGCATTTGATATGATCGTTAATATGTACAATCATGTATGCTAACAAGAATGTGATTGCGATGACATGAAAGATAGGGATCATGCCGAGATGGAATCAAGCACGAAAGGTTAACGGGCCAAGATGAGGCGAGGCAAGGAAGCGGATACGAACACGGACACATAAGGTAAGTGATTTTTGGAATCACTTCTTATTTATAAATGAAGTTAATATGGTAAGTCGTTGGTGGTCATCTATGTTGGAATTACACGGTAGAAGTGAACGGGTCAAAATGTAGAAAGAAACATAGCGTGATACGTTAGATGGTTTGATCTTAGGGTTAAGTAGTAAAAGGATACGGGGGCTTGAATTATGGTCATGTTACGTCTTAGAAGCATGAAAAATGTGGAAGAAGGAAGTTCAGATATCTAATGGTTGTCTTGTGAAAATTAAAAAGGAAGAAGGGTTAGAGTGAAAGAACCCGTCGTAAGCTACAGCAGGTCAGCCGTAGCTTACGACCAAGCAGACAAGGGGAAACAACAGCAAGCTGCCTTAATCTACAGCCAATGTTCACTCAAGAGTTGAAATGTTCACTCAACAAGAATGTTCACTCAACAGTTGGAACGTTCACTTGTCAGGATTAGCATGAGTAGAAAAAAAAATGTGGCATGGTCATTTAATTATGTATATTTAGATTATGAATGATGTCACCAAATATTAATGATGCGCATGTATGTGGTGATTGCAGGTTGCACGGAATTAACATCGTCATGGAGTCTAAGAGGTTGAAGATCGAGTCAAAGAGCAAGGATTGTACGGGAAGAGCAGTCACATGACTTGTATTTATATATTACATTTGATGCGTTAATTAAGAATGAAGGTTGTAAGTCTTTTCAAGAAAGTGTTTGACATTTTAGAAATGAACCTTTAAGTATGTAATATAGATAAGAAAGAAAGAATTTTTGAGTCGGTATTTTCCGTTGCGTCTCTTTTGGTTAAAACGTGTTAGGGTGTTACAAGTTGGTATCAGAGCCCTGGTTTGAGGGAAATCAAGTATGAGGAGGTAAATACTTGAACTCAAACCTGTGTGCTCTTGTGACAAGGAACCCGTACAATCCGAGACTCGATCAAGATCTAAGGGTAGAAGCAAAGGTAAGTATGTACTTAAGTATGTAGGTGAAGGAAACTAACAGTATGCTATGTGTAAGGTAAGCATAATTGTTTGGGGAGGATAATTCGTGAATGCGGTCTAGGACCGGCACCAAAGCATGCAATAAGACAAATTGACCCAGGTATGTAAAATTAACATGTGGGTGTATGTAATGGTAAAATATATCAAGTGAAGGAAAGATTTTAAATAAAATATAATACTAGAATGGTAATGAAGTTTTGAAAATGTTACACGTGCTTAAACCTGATTCTTCGGACATAAGGTGATGTTTACACGAGACACGAAACTAGTATGTGGATTGTGTACCTGGCCGGTACACAAGAAACATATGACGTTCGTGAGACCGTGATAATTGTTACAGGTATGTCCGTTAGAATTAGGTATTGGGTGGACGTGAGGGTGAAAGGAAATGTAGGACTTTCAGGATTTTGAAAGTACCAAATACACATGAGAAGTATGAATAATATGTTAGAATTCGCGAGACGGATTCGAAACATGAAAGGAATGAAAGCATGAATGATATGTTAGAATCCGTGAGACGGATTTGAAGTATGAAAAGAATGAAAGAATGAATGATATGCTAGAAACCGCGCGGCGAATTCGAAGCGTAGAAGGGAACGAATCATAAAAATAAAATGTTTGAATGTAAAGGTAATTACAGATTATGCAAGTAAATGTTCTTTAAAAAGCGGATATTATCCAAGTTACGTCTTAAATTTATATATATATATATATATATATATGTGTGTGTGAATATGTATATGTACAAATATGTCTGTATGCAAGAATGGTTAAAGGGACGAATTAGTCTTGCGGGTCAAATGGAAATCGCCATTTAAACCTTGTAATTAATGTTTTGTTTTGACAAGCTTTATGCTTATAGGTAAGCGTAATGAATGGGCATGCATTGTCACAATTGGAAAGGAATAACCGTTGTAAGTTATGGATAACGAGTCAAAGGTTTTGATTCGCGCGAGGTATGTACAAAGGTTATGCTTTCTTTTAAGTAGGGGCTTATAGCTCGACTAGAGAGGGATGTGCCAGAAATGGGTAGTTGGTAGACATGTGGTCAGAATGTATTTTGCAATTGGATTTCTGGACAAGTTAAACGAAGTAAGTGATAGTTGCTAAGCTGGTATTAGTAGAGTTTAGTACGAAGTAATTGACTCGCCAAGTAGATAAAACCGAGGAAAGCTATTGTAGTGGCAAGGAACCTTAGTTGAAAGATGTAAGCCTTGAAATGAGTTACATGTTAGACATGTTATTAAATTAACTTTTGGGAGTTAGAATGAATGACGGCTATGACCCAAGTGAATGGCTCGGGTATGGACGTGGATGAAGGGTTTTTGCAAGAAAACGTTAAAATAATGAAATAATTATTGTAAGAATGTTCGAACGGAAAGTGAGTACAACGCGTACTATGATACTGGTATACATTAGGTGCTGAGTGGCAGTTGGCTTTGAAGAGTCAAATTGCAGATGTCGGTAAAAAAAAATATTTGCGAAAGTTGAAAAGTATTACGTAAGAAACGCAAAGTGTAAAGTAGAATACTAGTAGTCAGGGTTTCAAAGGAACATAGGTGATTCAACACTGAATGCAATGAAGGACCGAGTGGAAAATAGTATGCTAAGGAATGGTTATGTATCGACCTGTTATGAATGAGAAGGATAAGGGAAATTAATGTGTTAGAGAATGGTCATGTATTAACCCACTATGAATAAGTCAAAATGATCTACAGTTTTAAAAAGAATCTAGAAATGACTAGTATGTAAACAAGATGATTTAATTAACGCCATACTCGAAAGAATGTGAATGAAAGGTGCTAATCATCCATTTTATAGGAAAGAACGATCGAACTCTTGGTGAGTAAAACGTCTAACTCATGAATCATAAACATGAATTGGTAGATTGAATATGAACTAAGGAAATGAAGGATAGGAACTTATGTGATTAATGCTAGAATGAAGAATCATGAGTGAAACATGTGTGAGAAGGAAAATTCACTGAACCACCATGATGGGTAAACGTATAAAAGTCCTATGCTTAATTAGAAAGGTAGAAGTAAACCTTAAACTTGATTCGATCACGAGTATGTTCTTGCAATAGTATGCACCTGGAATGAATTCAACAAATGAACTGCTAACGATGAAGTGTGCTAGTAGCTAGCATTATTAAAATGAAAGCAACACTATTAAGAGCTCATGATAAGACTCCGACTTTTATGTGATTATGAAAGTATAATGCTTAACTTAAGCAGGTAGGTGCAATACCTGCCATTATGTTTATTAAAGAATAAGACCGTTAGCCAAAGAGCCCGAATGTATGGGTGTTATAGTATGCCCCTTGAATGATTATAGTGAAATGGTAGGAGTACAAAATGTGAAAGGATTCGGGGACGAAACCTCCTTTAAGGGGGTAGATTTGTAACACCCCAAATTCCATGGGATTTTTAATTTAAGTTAGATATGAATAAGTAGGGTGTAACGACCCAAAACCCATATGTTTAACTTACGAATGTGTTTACTTATTTTATGGCATGAAGTGGGTTAACCGGTTTTAAATAACTTAGTTAAAGTATGACTTAAATAGTGAGGAAGGAAGTTTGTGACAAATAAGAAAAATGGCAAACATGAGGGACTAAACTTGGTGGAATGGAATTAAGTTTATCTATAAAAAAAGAGCTAGAATGTGCATATGTGTGTGCGTGAAATGTCTGGAGAAAGAAAGAGAGGAGAAAACCCTCTTACAAGAACAAGTATGCGATTCCAGCTCAAATCAAGATCAACTGGATATGAAATCAATGCATGAAAGAAGAATCCTTACCATATAGACAAGATAAACATGTGGTAAGTTGTAATTTGTCATTTGGTGATCTTGTATGAAGTGGGTTTGTGATCAATCCTGAAATTTGTTGAAATTGAGCATGGATATATGTTAGAATGACCAAATAGAACTTGTTTTATGTATGATATCAAGTAATTTGATGTTTGAAGGTGAAACCCACTTGGGTTAGTGAAAATGGCGACATGGGTATAACACCCATGTCCAATCCATGTTCAAAATTTGATGTAGTATGTTGTATGTGATGAATACTTGTTAGATAAGTTGAGTATGGTATGGAATTAGGTTGATTTTAGTAGTATTTGATTGATGAAGGAAAGAAGTAGGAGGATGAGCATGAGATGCTTGTACAATGTGCTTAGAAAGTAGTACGCACACCAAGTGTTTGTTGAAATGCCTAGGTGAGATTAATAGATGAAATTGTATGCAAATGATGGATGAAAGTGTATAATGTGTGGAGATGATGTAATTCGGTGATAATTAAACATGAGAAATATGTTTTGAATGGAATACATGTAGGATTTTGGTTAATTATATGATTGGGTAGAATTATGCATTAGAACTTGTACTCTATGCTTTAATGATGAGGTGCACACCATGTGTTGGACCAATTGCCTATTGGTAATTTAGAAATGAATGTGCACTAAGTATATAACATATGAACTTGCTAGTAAATAATGATGTTGTGATTATGTTAAATAGACTAACCTTGAATGTGGTTGTCAAATGCAAGATAATGAAAGCATTAGCATGTGAATATGTATGTGTATGTGTATACAATTTGGTGATCATGTGGTTATAAGCATATTACATCATGAGTTTGAAATGTAAATAATGTCATTAGTATAGGCTAA
This sequence comes from Helianthus annuus, assembly GCF_002127325.2. Classification (NCBI taxonomy): domain Eukaryota; kingdom Viridiplantae; phylum Streptophyta; class Magnoliopsida; order Asterales; family Asteraceae; genus Helianthus; species Helianthus annuus. The sequence continues at coordinate 17,717,125 of NC_035437.2, forward strand.
TATGATGACATGGATATATGAGGTTAAGTAGAAGTTCATATGATAAACCGTTGACTTTTGAAAGTCAACTGTGCATAAGTAGCAAGGTTAGGCTGTTGTCACACTTGTAATTTTATAGAATGTCAAATGGTACGTGTTATATCGATATGTGTTATATGTGATGACGTGATGAATTGTATGAGTTGAAAAGATATGATTGTGGGAATATGCTTTATGCTTGTTAGAATTGACTAATGAAAGTCAAATGTGAGATATGCATTTGATATGATCGTTAATATGTACAATCATGTATGCTAACAAGAATGTGATTGCGATGACATGAAAGATTGGGATCATGCCGAGATGGAATCAAGCACGAAAGGTTAACGGGCCAAGATGAGGCGAGGCAAGGAAGCGGATACGAACACGGACACATAAGGTAAGTGATTTTCGGAATCACTTCTTATTTATAAATGAAGTTAATATGGCAAGTCGTTGGTGGTCATCTATGTTGGAATTACACGGTAGAAGTGAACGGGTCAAAATGTAGAAAGAAACATAGCGTGATGCGTTAAATGGTTTGATCTTAGGGTTAAGTAGTAAAAGGATACGGGGGCTTGAATTATGGTCATGTTACGTCTTAGAAGCATGAAAAATGTGGAAGAAGGAAGTTCAGATATCTAATGGTTGTCTTGCGAAAATTAAAAAGGAAGAAGGGTTAGAGTGAAAGAACCCGTCGTAAGCTACAGCAGGTCAACCGTAGCTTACGACCAAGCAGACAAGGGGAAACAACAGCAAGCTGCCTTAATCTACAGCCAATGTTCACTCAAGAGTTGAAATGTTCACTCAACAAGAATGTTCACTCAACAGTTGGAACGTTCACTTGTCAGCAAGAATGTTCACTCAACAGTTGGAACGTTCACTCGTCAGCAAGAATGTTCACTCAACAGTTGGAACGTTCACTCGTCACTAAGAATGTTCACTCAACAGTTGGAACGTTCACTTGTCAGCAAGAATGTTCACTCAACAGTTGGAACGTTCACTCGTCAGCAAGAACGTTCACTCAACAGTTGGAACGTTCACTCGTTAGCAAGAATGTTCACTCATCAGTTGAAATGTTCACTCATGAGCAAGAACGTTCACTCAAAGTATGTGTGGGAAAGAAATAATTTTGGAGATATGTATGTGTATAGATCTACCTATATGTTAGTGACGGAATCCATAGGTAAGCATGAATAGAAATGAACATGCACGTAAATTTGTACGTATGAGACTTATTTATATGGATGTTTGTGACTAGGATATGTTAGTAAAATTATATGGGAATGTAAGTGGTATGTAAGAGCTTGTAGGTATGTATGTGTGTGTGTGTATAAATATACGTATGTGTGTGTATGCACGAAGTTGGATTGATTGTACACGAAAGAATAGAGCTTGTATACATGTATGCATGGCTACAATACGTTTGAGTATTAACGTTACTAATCAAGTGCTTTGAGAATGAAATGAAAATGCAGGTATACTATCGTTGTCCTTATGAAGATTTAATGATTGGGATGCAAGATTGTACTTGGAATGATAATCGAAAGGATTAGCATGAGTAGAAAAAAAATGTGGCATGGTCATTTAATTATGTATATTTAGATTATGAATGACGTCACCAAATATTAATAATGCGCTTGTATGTGGTGATTGCAGGTTGCACGGAATTAACATCATCATGGAGTCTAAGAGGTTGAAGATCGAGTCAAAGAGCAAGGATTGTACGGGAAGAGCAGTCACATGACTTGTATTTATATATTACATTTGATGCGTTAATTAAGAATGAAGGTTGTAAGTCTTTTCAAGAAAGTGTTTGACATTTTAGAAATGAACCTCCAAGTATGTAATATAGATAAGAAAGAAAGAATTTTTGAGTCGGTATTTTCCGCTGCATCTCTTTTGGTTAAAACGTGTTAGGGTGTTACATCCGGCAAGTCAGGATTTTACATACGGAATACAGACACCTAAGCCTGACCAGCTTTGGGTGTGACCTTTTCAGTTTCACTTGGGGTTTGAATATTTCTTTTTGTTTCATAAAATTCTTTTACCCCTTTTACCTTTCCCTTAACCATCTTTTCAAAAATATTTTTAACTTTCCCATTGAACACCTTTTCGACATCAAATTCTTTCTTTTCAAAATAGAATTGATTCGAAATTTCCACTTTACCAACCTTTGATTTTAAATTTTCAGCCCGCAATGGTGGAAAATTGACATCATCCGTTGGCGGTATTGAATGCTCAACTTGTGGCTCCTCTGACTTTAACGAGTCAGATTCATCGCCAGTTTTAACATCTGTTTTCTTAGCAACCCATGTTTGGTTGTTAAGATTCACTCTTCTTTTTGTAAAATCTTTTTGAACATTCACCAACTTCATAAGTCGAGTTTTTAAACACTTTGAATTTTTCAGTTGGTGGTTCAGTTTTATCAACAATTTTTTCTTTAAGTTTAGAAACAACTTCCTGTTTTGTGTTGGTTGCCTTTGGACAGTTTCAGGCAATGTGACCAACTTCTTGACATCGATAACAGGTTCTTGTCTCTTTTCTCAGATGAATTCCATTCTTCTCATGTTTCTGTTTTTTAGCAAAGAACACTTTGTTCGATTGCTTCCAGAATGAGCTCTTTGCTTCTTCCTCAGAACTTATCCCTGAAACAAATGTTGTTTTTGTTTTAGAAATTTTCTCATTTTTATGATTTTCGGGTAGAATAAAGCCTAAGCCTTTCTTTTTGAAATTACTGTTATGGTTTGGTTTCTTTTGAAAACCAGAACCAGAACTGTAACCCTTTTTCTTGTTTAGCCTTTGTTGAACTCTTGAGGTGTACTTTTTAGGTTTTTCAGTAAGATTTATATCTTTTATTTCAGAAATATTAATTTCTGTTAATTCGAAAACCTGTTTGATCTGTTCAATTTTAACACATCTAATTGGAAATTCCTCATCAGAATATAATTTGTCTGAATCATTCAAAGTATAAACCACTTTGATTGGTTCGTCATTCAAATCAGATTTTGATAACAGAAATTCTTTATTATAAACCCTATTGACCGATGATTTTGAACTGTTGACCGACGAACTCGAACTTTCAGACTCAGACTTTGACTCTGACTCCTCATCCTTATCTAACACCTGATCGACCACTTTCTTTATTAACTCCGACTCATGATCAGTGTCAGACGATGTGAATGTGACGTCAATATTATCTGGTAAATCATCAGTTGTTTCGGACTTTAACTTTATATTGACTGCCTTTTTGACTTGTTCCTCATTTGGTTTTTTGGGAGAATAACCTTCCCAGATTGGAGGCGGACACTTGTTATAACTAACACTTTGTTTCTTACTAGTATCCTTCTCTTTGGGGTTCTCATCTTGAAATGCTTCAAAACCTGCAACAGTTGGATAAATTCTATCAATCAAATAATCAGAACTTGAATAACTTTGCAGCAATCGTCTGATTCTTTCATTTTCTATCTTTTCTGTCTCCAACTCCTGCTTCAACTTTGCACACTCTTCAATATAGTGATTTATAGCCTTCTGTTTAGACATCATCACTGCATTCATCATGGTTAACGCATCTTCTCTTTCTGAGTTTGTCTTTTGCAAACTATTCACTGTTCTGTTCAACACATCATACAATTCTTTCACATACTTGACATCAAACAATAATTTCTCTTTCATCTTGTCAAGCTCACTATACTTCTCATCTTTCTCTTCACACTGCTTGCATGGTTCCAAACATTTTAAACAAGGTTTTGTGATCTCAACAACTTTTTCAACTTCAATAATCTTTTCAACTTCGACTATCTTTTCAACTTCAACTACCTTCTCAACTTCAACCACCTTCTCAGCTTCAACTCCTTCATTCTGTTCAAACTTCTTTTCCTGAGCAACATTCTTGCATTTTACGTCTTTCTTTTCTTTTGCTGCTCGTATCTCCTTTAGCTTCTTCAATTTATCTGCAAAATAAAATTTGAAACTTTCAGCAGATAAATGAGTTTTTCCAATGTTTATTTGATTGATTTCTTCATCATCATCACTATTATCAGTTGATGATTGATCAAAATCTTGTGTTTTTTCTGAACTTTCTGAAGAAACGGTCTCTTCATCTTGGCTTTTCTCATCATCAGCAAACACATCCATCCACTCTTTCATCAACTCTGGTTCTTGAATTATTTGTGCAATGAATGCTCCTAACTTGAAATCAGCCGGAACGTATTTGTCCCAGCTAAAACCTTCTGCCACTTTTTCATCATCTTGATTAACCAAATAAGCTTTCTTCTTTCCATCTTCAATAGCATTGGATGATGATGGTTGTTGAGCAACTTGTTGATATATAGCTTTCCGATAATAATCATTATTCACGAATGGGTTCTGAGCTCCACCTGATTCTGGATTGGTACATTCCCTCTTGAAATGTCCTTTTTCCCTGCAACGAAAACAAGTAACTTTAGATTTATCAAAACCAAAAGTAGAGACGTTAGCATCACGAAAGTCATCTCTTCAAGTAATCAGCTTAAATTTCTCAGCTCTCCTCAACACACTCGCTAAACACCACTTAATATCCATAAGCTCCATTTCCTCAGCATCGATTTGATCGTAATCATCTTTTATCAACATAGGATTTCCGATTCTTCCGACAACCAAACCCTCATATGATTCTAATACTGTAGCTAGTAATGTCATATGACCTTTAGCGACTTCTTTAGAGAAATTTTGACCGTTCTGAAGATGTAACGCAATGTTGCAGTGTAACACATGACCATTACTGTTGTTTGAACTTTGGAACTGATGACTTGAGGTTAAAAAATTCGGACTAACACTCGAGTATGAAGAAAATCCACTGTTGCTGATTGGACTTTGATTGACTGATCCAGATGAGTTTTCTGCATTGAAAGCAGTTTGGATTTTTGGACTAGTTTCAACATTTTGAACATTTCCTTTGTAATACATTTTGATGTCTTGTTGTCCGCTTGAATTGTTCATTCTAGCAATCTTTTGTTACTCCAGATCTTGTCCCTCAAGTTTCTCAATAAATTGTGCAATCGACAATCTACTATACTCTCCGGAATTCTTCAAAATCATGAGGTATGTACCCCATTCTTTTTTAGGTAACGCATCGGCTAATTTCTCAACCCATTCCTCTGGAATTTTAGTGATTTCCAATCGAGACATTGAATGCACTAGATGACAATATCTTTCAATGAGAGTCTTTGTAGTTTCACCTGGCACACTTGTAAACAATTCAAATTCTTTCTTCAATAATGATTTTTTACTCTTGATCATCTCTGCACTTTGTTCAAACTTTTTCTTAAGTGCATCCCAAATTGAATAAGCACTACCATCATGTTGAAGTAATATGAAAATATCTTCTTTCACAGCTTGTTGGAGTAAACTGACCATCATTTTTTCAGCCTTGTAACTATCTCTCTCTTTATCTGAAAATTCCGAGATAATCTTTGCAACTCCCAAATCAGACAATGGTCTAGCATACTTAGTTTCAATAGTTTCCCAAGACCTAAGATGATTTGCCTGAACCCAATTCTCAAAACGTTCTTTCCAACTATGATACTCTTCAATGCCCATTAGTTTTGGAGGTTTCTGTAATGTTCCGGTTTCATTTTCCATGGTTACACTCTGAGCAACAGTAACAGGAGTACTCGGGGCAGTAGCAAACGCATTGTAGAATTCAGAATCCATGTTTTGGTATCAAATGTTCACAAAACCAAACTTTCAAACGAAATGAGATCTCAAACGAAATGGACACAATTCGTGCGAAATGGAGTCTTCAAACGGAATGGATCTGATTTTCCCAATTCGTGCAAAATGGTTTTTGAATCTCAAACGAAATGAATCTTTTGGTGCGAAATGACCTTTCCAAGCGAAATGAAGGTCTTATCGTCCAATTCGTGCGAAATGAATTTCAATTTCAAGCGAGATGGCTACTTTAAGCGAAATGGAGGTCTAACTGGTCATTTCGTGCGAAATGAAGAGTTCAATTCGTGCGAAATGCTGGTGACATCACCCAATCGGCCATGTTTTTGACAAATTGATCCGGTTTTAGGTTGATTTTAAGTCTGATTCTTTCAAGGGTTTGTTAAAACAGTGTTTCGCGTATAATGTGAGAAAATCAAGCCATTTTATCGTGAAATCTTGTTTAATTTTGAAAAATGTGAAAAAGAAGGTGTAGAAATCAGAATTTTGATGAAATCAAGCCGAAATCGGTAAGAACTCTTCCTCCTGAGCTCTGATACCACATGTAGGATCGTTTGCACGACCAAAACGAGTCGTTCACAAGAGTTCTAATCAATACGAGAGGCGGAAACAAACGTATCGACTTAGATTCAGCTTGATTTACACACAGAATCACTTTTAATGTCTTGTTTATTGATATAACAACGTTTTACAGCCTGGAGACACTTCGGCAGCACCTCGGCACCGGAATCAGAAAGATACAAACGAAATGACAAGTCTGCTATTTATAAGAAAGCCATTCCGCACGAAACGGTTTCACACGAAATGGCCTGATCCATTTCGTATGAAATGGCAAACCCATTTCGTGCGAAATGGAATCTTTCCATTCCGTGCGAAATGACTATCACCTACTCAATTCTCGATTTTCTCGTGTAACGTGCCCTGATCTATCACATCTAATACAAGACTCGATACAAGACGAAGTCGACAAACATATGCACCAACACTATCATCCACCACAACCATTAGATTTTAGAGTGCGTAGTAGTCTCAGGATCCAAAATTGATCGTAAGAGCCTTTGTCAAACTATGGCCATGCTTGGCTAATCTCTTACATCACTTGGTGAAAACAAAATCTTTTATTTATTACTTTTGATTTCCAATCTTTGATGAGCTTTTTAATTGGGTTTGTATTAATGACTTTAATAACTAGTTTCTTATATTGAAAGTGAACTTTATTCTATCATCTCTTCATGTTTTGTTGATTCACTAATTCGTGTCTTTACGGTCTATATAAAACATGTTAACTGTCTCGAAGGGGGTTAGAGGGGTGGTTTGAGTAAAATTCTTGCCTCGTTCAGTGTATAGATCCTGCGGGGACTTGATTCAAGCTTATTAGGACTTCCTTTGAGGCAGATAGTATCAATTCGGGGGAAGTAAGAACGGCTTGAATCCCTTATAAATAAGCTACTATTAAAACTTTAGGACTTCCACTAATCATGTGCTTAAGAAATAAGAAGTAATTGTCCCCAAATATCATCTATGGAAAATGAGATGTCTAGAGCTTTTGTTCCCATCTGATTAAATAAAAAACAGGTTCATTAACTCTAGTTATATCACTGTTATATGCCAACCAATTAATCAAAAATTCAGTAAATATCCTAGTATAATATTCACTGTCACCAATTACATATTGCATACAGTGCCTCAAAACGTCTAAGAAATTACATGTTATAACAATGTGACGACAACTTCAATTTTCTAAAATGGCTTAATAGAAGAGAACTTTAGACAATATATCATTCACTAATTCTCAAATCAATTAGAATTGCAGTAACATTCTAAAATATAGGATTAAGAAAAAAAACATTAAAATCAAGAAAAACAAATCCGTGCGGCTTTAGGAAAGTTATAAATATATGAACTTCGGTTTTTAATGACAAAGAAAGGGAACCAAAAAGAAAAAAGATATTTTTACCTGGTAACTCAATAGCTTCACATAAGCCGTAGGCATCTTCTAAATTTTCTTGTTACAGTGGCTAAAAACACTCTGTCATCTAGCAAATCAACTAATATAAATTAAAAACAAATGCTTCAATAACAATGGGTGGCTAGAGATGGCAGAACAGGCTATTCGAGTTAGGTAAGGTGATGGGTCAGGACATGTCGTTTTAAAAACACATCTTGGTTCGGGTGAGAACGTGTTTCGGCAGAAGCTAATACGCGTCAAAACGGGCTGTTTTGAACAACGGGTGGAGGAACCAAACCTGCCCGTTAAAAAGAACAACAACATTCCTGCATTCTCTAATCTATCATGATTTTTCAGTACTTTTTCACAAAATCATCTTATCTAACTTAGCCAAGATTCTTAAAAATTCAATTGAAAAAAAAAAAAAACTTACGATATTAAAGATTAAGTTTACAGATTTCAAGTTGAAAGAATACAGTTTTAACCCGCATTTAAAATTACTCTTTTTTAACCTAAAAAGAGATCAAAGAAAGTGTTTGCATGTTGGCCCAACTCGACTCATATCGTTTTGACCTGCATTTAGAAATTCTACTTTCAAGACATAGTGACCTAAATAATTTTGCCACATTGATCGCCTACCACTTATTTTCTCAAGAAGAACTCTATAAAAGCGTCATGTAATATTGTATAAATTCTTGTAACAAAATCACCTTCCCTTCATGTCATACCCGATAAACATGCAATTCATGGGTAGGTGAACATCCATCCAATGGTAAATATGTAAGCCAGTAACTGTATCCAAAACCATGTTAATCTAATTGAATGTAGAAATCAGATTTTTAGTTATTATCCAAAGAGCTCGGAATGGTAAAACATACGCGGTTGTTAACACATGAACATTTCAGCTGATCAAAAGTTGTAGACAACTCCTCAAAACGCTTGTCTTTTGTAGACTTGATAACACGCTTATGCAAGTCCGATACATTGCCTGACCCGTACATAGGTCACCGGTAACAACCAAATCAACCTAACAGATTCTAATATTTTCAACATTGTATCCATCGAATTTTTTAATTAATCCATCCATGAAATATATCAACGATCCCTTCAGATCATATCTTTGATAGACGATTATGCAATTCTTACATAATAAAAGGACAATAAATTACCTAATCGTGTTGCTGCTTCATCCAATCCAACAATAACAATTCCATCTCGCTGTTCCAGCAGTCCCTCAACACTTACACAACTGCAAAAACCAACTAAGCATTTAGCCAAACACCTTACTTGTTGGGAATCAGACATCATATTTGCAGCGGAAGATTGAGATATGGATGCATTCATATTCATGGTGAAACCGAATTGAGTGTTCAGAATGATAGTATGAATGCAGGAAGTTCAAACGGAATAATTGGACAATTCGTATGAAACTGAATATGTCTTGATACCGGAAGTTGTTGCCGGGAATCAAGATTATATACTTCATCATTTTGGCGGTTGTGAATGGCGGGAATAACTGCCTTGCAGTTTGAATTATACCCGCTTATCGTTCTTACATAAGTTATCATAATATCGAATAATGTACATGTTCTAATACTTATACATAATAAACATAATAAAGTTTAATAACATCTCTAACATAATCCCCCTTAACGTAATTATGTTTCCGAGCATGCTGCATGACACTACTGTTTGCTTCTTCAACGGCCTTCCTCGCATGATTGAAATCAAAGCGTCTCCGTTTCTTTTGCAGGTTCCAGTTACTCTCCCATTCGTTTCCGGCAAAGAGAGCATAATGGTCCGAAGCAGCCTCATCTTGAGCATCACCAGCACTTTTCCTTCTCTCATGGCAGCCGAATGAAGGACCTTCTCCTTCTTTCACCACTTCCTTGTCATACACCTTCTCTTGAACCACTTTAAACCTGTAATAATATACTAAGACGTCGAGATACATGGCATAGATAACTCTCATGTATTCACCATCTTGGTAATCATATCCTAAATCCTTAGCAATCACTGGCCATAAATTGTCATTAGTGACACTCCGGTAGCCACCATCTCTTTCCACTGTTATGTATAATCCCAGCAAATCAATCTTTCTTTTATTCGGTGCAAGCGGAGGAACCGGCCTTGAAGATATTCCCATTTTGACGTTTAAGAACCAAGTCACCATCTCCTCGAACTTTGCCTCCAAAACATGTTTGTATTTGAATACAAACTCCCTGTCATCTATCATATCAAGTAAGGATTTGCAATCGGCGAAATCGTGGAACTCCATGGCTTTGATAATCATCAAACTCCAATCCGTCTCTTGTGATGACAGATTCAAGTCTTCAAAGTAAGAGTTAAGATATATTTCTTTGAATTCATCATCCACTGTGCTCACATCAAGAATTCCCTGTTTTCTTTTAATCCGATTTCCTCTTCCTTTGTCAAGCCGCTCATATCATTCACGGAATTAATAACCAGTGTTGAGAATGTTGGAAAGATTTTGCAAGTGTCACCCAACTTGTTAACGGTGTAACCTTGCAACGTCAATTGGTCCAAACTCAACACGTTCCGGTCTAATTCCGGAGAGTAGAATACACTTTGTATTCTCATTGTCTCATTGCTTGATTTTATTTCTACCGCCCCAACCCCTCGAGTAAAAAAGAAATTGTTTTCCCCAGATCTTGTTTCAACCCCAACGATGTGTTTAATACGTTTAAACACATTTAAATTTCCAGCAATATGATGGGAAAATACAGAACTAACGTACCAGATGTCGCCCCATTGGCGTCCTTCGGTACCGATAACAATCATCTCTTGATGATCATTGATCACTCCTCCTTGTTTCTGTATTCCTACGTTCACTACCTGATGAATCAGTTGGGTCGCTTCGTCATTTTCTTTCGCCTTACAGGAATAAATCTGGTGCCCTGGTTGGTGACAATAATAACAAAGTCTCACTCGAGGAATTCATTTCTCTTTATCGTTCTCTTGGTCTATGCAGTGTTGACCTGGCAACATGGTTGATGTGGGTTTGATTTCTGTCTTCCTTCCCAACGATGCTCTGATACCACTATGTTGGGAATCAGACATCATATTTGCAGCGGAAGATTGAGATATGGATGCATTCATATTCATGGTGAAACCGAATTGAGTGTTCAGAATGATAGTATGAATGCAGGAAGTTCAAATGGAATAATTGGACAATTCGTATGAAACTGAATATGTCTTGATACCGGAAGTTATTGCCGGGAATCAAGATTATATACTTCATCATTTTGGCGGTTGTGAATGGCAGGAATAACTGCCTTGCAGTTTGAATTATACCCGCTTATCTAACCCGCTTATTGTTCTTACATAAGTTATCATAATATCGAATAATGTACATGTTCTAATACTTATACATAATAAACATAATAAAGTTTAATAACATCTCTAACATTACCTACATAAACATGAACTTTTTTAACGTCTCACTTTGTTGCGCCTTGCTCATAAATAAGAGTAAAGGATAAATCACACTAATTAAGATAAGAAGAAAATTAATAAACATATCATGTTAAGAGTAAAGGATGAAACATAAACTTAAAAATAATACGAAAAACCTTTAACTTTGAATAAAACAGTACATCAAAAGAAAAGTTTCTGTTGGTACACAATGTCTATCGCCTACGTGATTAGTCTAGGTCATGTCAGTAGCTTGTAATAGGGATTAAAGTGTAAAAAGTTAAGTTTATGTTTGTATGTAAGCCATTTCGCACGAAATGGACTTTGTATTGTCCAGGTCGCACGAAATGGATTTTGCCATTTCGTGCGAAATGGAATGTCCATTCCATGCGAAATGAGCAGCCTATAAATAGGCGTGTTGTGTTTTCCATTTGATGGTTCGGTGAAATCTCTCACGAAGTGCTGTCAAATTCTCTGCATGTATTAAGGTCTAATATCAACGGAAAACCAGTTTAAAGTGTATTTCTTTGCTTCTACTCACATTCTTACACCGATTCAAGGTTACTAGATTGTTTCCGCCTCTCTAGTGACCTAGATTTGACTCAGACTGACTCATTTAGGTCGTATCTCGATCCTACAAGTGGTATCAGAGCCCGGGTGAGTCAAATCGGTTGAATCAGTGCTTTGAATGGTTTAGAACTCTCTACTTCTACTCATTCTTGGATTTTTGAACGATTTCACGGACAAAATGGACTGAATTTTGAATATAACGTGTAAAACACCATTTTAATCAATCCTTCAAAGTTACAGACCTTAATTCGGACTAAAATCGATCAAAAAGTCTCAAAAACATCATTTCGTGTGAAAATGTGTCATTTCGTGTGAAAATTGTGTCCAATCCGCACGAATTGAACCATTTCGTGTGAAGTTATACCAAATCGCTTGAAAAATTTGTCCAATTCGCACGAATTGGACCAGGTCGCTTGAAAATTTCAAAAAGTTCTTCATTTCGCATGAATTGGAAAGTATTACTCATTTCGCACGAAATGGCAAAATCCATTTCGTTTGAAACTCTCAGGTCGCTTGAAAGTTCAATTCGTTTGGAAATCCATATCATGTGAGAAGTCAGTTCGTTTGCCATTTCTGATAGATCATTAATATATAACATATAACATATTCAATATAAACTTTACTGAATCAAAAGATAAAGGAATAATAAATATTCCAATAAAGATTCAATCAAAAAATACAATATGAAACATATTAAGATGTATTGAAAGAAGAAAGATATGAAAAATAATAAGAAAGAATCAATGGATACAAAACTTACAAACCTTAAAAACGAATAAATAGATACAAAATCTTGACCATAACAACACGAATTCTACGAAATAACGAAAAAATTAGTAAGATGATAAAGATAACATACCTTGATGGAATTTGTAGCATATTAAAAACCTACAAACACAGATTACATCAAAATAGCACATCAGATGATATAAACACAGATTGACGAAAAGAATGATAGATGAAGATGTTTATTACAAATATGTTGAAGAAGTTAACAGGGAATCAGAATATTATTCGATGAACATATACCTTGGATCTTGGATTGTTTGATTAGAAAAGAAGGATGAAAACCCTAATCGCCGGATTGAAGGATGAAAACCCTAATCGCCGTTTGTGAGAATGTGAGGTATACGAAAGGAGACAGTCGGGTTATAACATTATATATTCGTGTGAATTCTGACCCGTTTTAGGATATGGATAGTCCATAGCGGATACACCAAAGGGAATTGTTGTGAGTTTTGGCAGGAAAATAGAGAATAGAGGCCCTAGATGGGGGCTATGTGTTCCCTAAGTGTGAACTTTATTAGGTAGGATAGATTAGAGTTTTTTAGGTCCGGCTACGCAAGCCATCCCCTCCTTCCGGGTGGAGCATAACACTAATTAGAGTCTTTTTTAGGTCCGGCTACACAAGCCATCCCCTTCTTTCAGGTGGAGCGAGAGGAGTCGGTCGAATTACAACGAACTGGATGAGTTGCTACGCTTGGCATGTTTGCACATATGCTTTCTGGCAAGGGTATGGGATCGCGTTGATGGCGTCTACGTCATTTTTCTTGTTTGCTAGCTCGCTAGTGTTGGATCAGTTCTACAGCATCGCTAAAGCGGACCCATTTAGACTTATCGGTTGGAGATATCTTGTGCTCACGTCTTATGGCAGCGGCGTGACTGCGCTTCTCATTACCTTTATATACTTGGTCTATCCTCCTACTTTTGCTGTTTTTCTAGCAAGTATGATGGTTTTGATGATTGTTAGTGTGATTGCAATTACAGACATGATGGTGGAAATACACTATGAGGAGAGTGTGTGAATGAAATGTCACTCTTATCAATTTTCAAACTATATATCTATTTAACGAAAGGCTTGATGAAAATGTTATGATTACTCAAGCAAAATTACACAAAACTAAAAGATATATCAAGTGTAAATAACAAATTACATATAAATATATATAAGTAAGCTAGATATAGCGTTACATATTTAATAATTATTCGCTTATTATAAGTTATGTATTATTTAGGGTAGTTATCGGTTTCCTGTACATGTATATATACATTCTGTATCATTACTTTCAGATCATCAATTCATAATTACATGAACAATATCATACGATTCCTGCAAATACTCTGAAGAATTTCACGTTCAATTCAATAAACATCCAACATAGTGGTATCAGAGCCACTCTCGATCCGGGCCACAAACACTCGAAACTATGAATCAAACACAAGGAATTCAAACGCAGATCCCCAAATTAACAGGGCAGAATTATTATCACTGGCACATCCAAATGAAGGTATTACTCGAGTCTCAAGAATTATGGACGGTAGTTGATGATGGATATCAAGAACTGGGGCAAAACCCTACCGACGAAGCAACCACAACATATCGTGAATCTGTAAAAAAGGATAAACGAGCGCTGCACATCATCTTTCAATCTGTAATAGATTCAGTATTCGAACGAATTTCTCTGGCGAAATCAGCGAAAGAAGCATGGACAATTCTACATAAATCATACAAGGGAGAAAATCGGGTAAAAATCGTCAAACTTCAATCTCTTAGATGTGAATTCGATTCATTAAATATGAAAGAGGGCGAATCTGTTGAAGATTACTTCAATAGGGTAACCCATATAGTAAATCAACTAAGAATGAATGAAGAGAAAATAGAAGAACAGAGAGTGGTAGAAAAAATTCTGCGAAGTTTAACCAGAAATTATGAATCTGTTGTGATAACCGTAGAAGAAACGAAAAATTTGAATGATATCTCCACCGAAGAATTAATGGGAATTCTACAATCTCATGAATTGAGATTAAAGAGATATGATGATAGTCCGGTTGAACATGCCTTCCAAATTACAAGTGCAAACCAAGATAGATATAAGAAAACAAACAAAAATGATTCAGTGGGAAAGGGACGATTCAAGAACAGGGGACGGAATATGAATATGAATATGATACGGTGTTTTAACTGTCACAAACTTGGTCATACCGCCAAGTTCTGTCAACAGAAGGATGAACGCGAAAAGACGGATAATATGCTAATTCACAAGGAAGAAGAAACGGATGAACAAGAAGATACTATGTTCATGATATTCAATATGGAAGAGGCAGTCAACGATGACTGCTGGTATCTTGATAGTGGCTGCAGCAATCACATGTCAGGTAACCGAAAACTATTCATTCATCTCGATGAATCGTTAAAGAAAGAGGTTAGGACGGGTGATGATAAAAGGTTAGATGTATTAGGCAGCGGAGATGTTTCAATCTCATTACAGGGACGGACAAGAAAGATACCGAATGTGTTTTATGTAAAAGGTTTAAAACACAACTTGCTAAGTGTAGGACAACTCATACAAAGGGGTTATGAGGTTTCATTCAAAGAGGAAAGATGCACTATCAAGGATATGAATAATGAAATTCTAGGAATAGTCAGAATGACGAGCAATAAAATGTTTCCTCTCTATCCGAAAAGTGATCTACAATTTGTCATGAATATGACAACTAAGAATCCTTCAAAGTTATGGCACAAGCGTTACGGACATATAAATATGGAAACTTTAATTGACATGGCAAATAAGGAATTAGTAGTTGGATTACCAAATATGACAAAGGATGATAATGTGTGCGAGGGATGTATATCCGGAAAACAAGCTAGGAAACCTTTTCAAAAGAAAACAACATGGCAAGCAAGTGAACCTCTGCAACTAGTTCATTCTGATATATGCGGACCAATGAGAACAAAGTCAATAGGTGGGTGTAGATATTTCATTACCTTCATAGATGACTACACTCGAAAGACATGGGTATACTTTCTAAAGTTCAAATCCGAAGCACTTAATTATTTCAAAATCTTCAAAGCTTTGAATGAGAAGCAATCAAATTGCTTAGTTAAAACCTTAAGAACGGATCGTGGAGGAGAATACTGTAGCAAAATTTTTCAAGATTACTTGAAACTGAATGGAATCCGTCATCAACTTACGAATAGCTATTCTCCTCAACAGAATGGGGTAGCCGAAAGAAAGAATAGGACATTAATGGAACTAAGCAGAAGTATGATGAACACAAAACAATTACCAAATTGTTATTGGGCAGAAGCTGTAGCATGCACTACATATATTCTTAACCGAACAATCACAAAGACTAGACCCAACATCACACCGTATGAAGCATGGAATGGACAGAAACCAAGTATAGAACATATGAGAATATTTGGGTGCCTAGCTTATGTTCACATACCGAAACAACATAGAGATAAATTATCTAACAAGACGGAAAAGACTATTTTTGTTGGTTATAGTGAAGTCAGTAAAGGTTATAAGCTGTATAATCCTCAAACCAATAAAATCATCATCAGTCGTGATGTGATATTCGATGAGAATAAAAGATGGGTGTTTAACAGTGACACATCAAACGTACCTATGATAGTGTACGATGAAGGAAGTACACAGAACGATGTGATGGCCAAGGACAAGTGTCAAAATGTAAACAATTCAAATGCAGACACAGTAGAGGATGAACAAACTCAGGAAACTAACGAACACTCTCCGCATCATGATGATATCTCTGATATGGATCAGATCTCACAGCAGAATGATGTTCAAGACCAACAGCAACGTGATCAGATCTCACAGCAGAATGATGTTCAAGACCAACAGCAACGTGAGGATTCATCATCTACAGATTCTGAAAATGAAACAATTCGGACTAAAAGCATAAAACGTATATATCGGGATACTAGAGAACTAACTGATGCAGAAGTACTACAAAAATACAATGAAAGTCAAGTGGTAAATTTCGTCCTTTATACAAGCACAGATCCGACAACATATGAAGAAGCAAGTAAGGATTCGAAGTGGTTAGAGGCAATGGATAAAGAAATGGAATCCATTATAAAGAACCAAACATGGGTATTAGTAGATCCACCAAAACATCAAAAACCTATTGGTGTAAAGTGGATATATAAAACTAAGTATGATGAGAAGGGAAATGTAGACAAGTACAAAGCCAGGCTGGTGGTTAAAGGATATAGGCAAAAGTTTGGAATAGACTATCAGGAAGTGTTTGCACCAGTAATAAGATTCGAAACGGTTCGTTTGGTATTAGCACTAGCAGCACAACACGGATGGCATCTTCATCAAATGGATGTCAAAACAGCCTTCTTAAATGGAAAGTTGAAGGAACAAGTGTTTATAGAGCAACCTCAAGGATACATTAAAAAAAGGGGAAGAACAAAAGGTATGTCATCTTAAACGAGCTCTCTATGGACTAAAACAAGCACCAAGGGCATGGTATAGTCGTATTGATTCATATTTCACACAACATGAATTTAAGAAATGTGCATATGAGCATACACTATACATCAAAGATTCGAAAGAAGGAAAGTTAGTAATATGCTTGTATGTAGATGACCTAATAATTGCAAGCAATTCAATGCAATTGATTGATGAGTTTAAGATATCAATGAATAAAGAGTTTGAAATGACTGACATGGGGAGGTTACATTATTTTCTCGGTATGGAAGTTCTTTATGACAATGGAAATATTATACTCTCTCAAAGAAAATATATGCGAAATCTATTAGAGAAGTTTCGAATGACACAATGCAATACTGTTTCTACACCTATGGAATACGGATTAAAGTTGTCCAAAGATGATCCGGAAGATTTAGTAGATGAGAGTATATATCGAAGTCTCGTAGGAAGTCTAATGTATTTAACCAATACAAGACCAGACATCATGTTTGCTGTAAGCAAAGTTAGTAGATTTATGGAATGTCCAAAGAAAAGTCACTGGGAGGCAGCAAAGCGTATACTAAAATATATTAAAGGAACACAAGATCAAGGAATTACATATTCCAAAGGAGGAAAGAAGAACCTTGTGGGTTTTTCTGATAGTGATTATGCAGGAGATATGGATGATAGCAGGAGTACCTCAGGATATATTTTTCACTTAGGATCAGGCCCTGTATCATGGCAGTCAAAGAAGCAGAAGGTGGTAGCCTTATCTTCAACTGAAGCTGAATATATGGCACTGTCTCTAGCCGGTTGTCAAGCGATATGGATCAAAGGAATTTTACATGATCTACAAGAATCAAATGACTATTCCATTCCTACTCCTATATACTGTGACAATAAATCAACTATATGCTTGGCTAGAGATCCTGTATATCATGGGAAAAGTAAACATATTCGGGTTAAATATCATTTTATTAGAGAACTGATCAAGAAACAAGAAGTAACGGTTATCTTCTGTGCAACAAAAGATCAATTAGCAGATATCATGACCAAAGCTTTACAACCAAAGGACTTCATACGTCTAAAGGAGCTTCTACGGATGTCACTGAGATGATCTAGCTTAAGGGAGGGTGTTAGATATATATAAATATATATAAGTAAGCTAGATATAGCGTTACATATTTAATAATTATTCGCTTATTATAAGTTATGTATTATTTAGGGTAGTTATCGGTTTCCTGTACATGTATATATACATTCTGTATCATTACTTTCAGATCATCAATTCATAATTACATGAACAATATCATACGATTCCTGCAAATACTCTGAAGAATTTCACGTTCAATTCAATAAACATCCAACAGTTATGATTACTCAAGCAAAATTACACAAAACTAAAAGATATATCAAGTGTAAATAACAAATTACGTGTATAATAAGTTATAACAAGTGCATGATTTTTACATAATGCCGAAAAATATTGCAAGGACAATAAACACAAATAATATAAACATCAAACTTATTATCATATCCAACCTTCCCATTGGAGATATGCGCGCAATCATGGCACAGGGCACTCCTCTATGTTCCAGATCTCCTTTGCATACTGAGAGATTGTTCGGTCACTGCTAAACTTCCCGCTTCCTGCAGTGCTTAAAATGGACATCTTTATCCATCTCTTCCGGTCCCTGTAACAAGCAATGTCAGAATATCAAGGTCAACCCACATGATCAAAATTACTGTTAATAACAAAAAATTAGAAAAAAAAAAAAAAAAAAAAAAAGCTTTCTTAAGGTATGAAAATTCTTACTTGTATGCTTCATCCACCTTAGCTTGTGTGTCTATGTAGGTTGGGAAGTCTTGACCAACAAGAAAGTAGTCACCACGGCCGTACCCAGAGTTCCCTTCCAAAGAATCGAGAAGCGGTTCATAATCATAGCTTCCAAATGCCTTTGATCTAATGAATTGCTTAGCTTCTTCATATCTAGGATCCGGTTTGAACTGCATATTAAGAAAAAATATTTAGTTATTTACCATTGCAGGACTAGGGTGTAAACAGTTGTGCATGAGGCGTGAGCTACTCGATACTGACTCGCTAAATGCTTGATCGAGCCAAGCTTAAATGAGCTCGAGTCCAACTCAAGGCTCATTTAATAAACAAGCTTGAGCTTGGTTAGGCTCACGAGCCTAAACGAGTCTGTTTTTTTATATAAATATTGCTTTACTTGTATAATATTTTAATTACATAATAAATATTATTGTTATATATAACTATACTAAAAAACCCCATCTCTCTCTCTCTCTATATATATATAGGGTAGGGTTAATGCGGGAACCACCACTTATCGTGAAAACCACTTGTGAACACAACCAAAATAAACCCAAAACAAACAATGAACCCCTCACCCCACCACCACCACCCAAAAACTAAAAAAAAACCTTAAGCTTTTTTAATTTGTTTGGGTTCTGTTCACACTGGTTCTCGCCATAAATGGTGGTTCCTAAATGATCTGCACCCTATATATATATGAGTAAAGTACATGCATGGTCAATGTGGTTTACTTAAATTTGGATTTGGTCCCTAGCTTTCTAAAAGTACATAGATGATCCCTGTGGTTTGCTCTTTGTAACACAATTAGTCCCTTACTTTTTTCCAAAAATACATGGATGGTCCCTGTGGTTTACAATTTGTAACGCATTTAGTCCCTAACTTAGTAACTCGGACATGCTAAAACCTTTAGATTTGTTGGTTGGGGACTAAATGCGTTACAAAGTGCAAACCAAAGGGACTATCTGCGTACTTTCGAAAAGCTATGGACCAAATCCAAAATTTTGGTAAACAACTGGACCATCCGTGTACTTTACTCTCTCTCTCTCTCTACACACACACACACACACACACACACACACATATATATATATATATATATATATATAGGACAAAGATCCGTTAGGAACCACCCTTTATTGCGAGAACCGCGAGAACCAGTGTGAACACAAACAGTAATAGCTAAAAAAATCTAAAAAACACCCAAAAAATTTTTTTTTATTTTTTTACTATTTTTTATATAAAAATCGCTACTTTTAGTATCCAAAAAAAAAAAAAAAATTTTTTTTAAAAAAATTTTTTTTTTTTTTTTGGCTACAAAAAGTAGCGATTTGAACATAAAAAATAGTAAAAAAATAAAAAAAAAAAATTTAGATTTTTTTAGATTTTTTTGGTTTTTTGGGGGTTTAGTTTTTAGCATTTTAGCTTGGGGGGGGGGGGGTGGGGGGTTTAGGTTTTTGGGGGGTGGGGGGGTGGGGGTTAGGTTTTTTTTAGGTTTTTTGAGGGTTTTAGTTTTTAGCATTTAGCTTAGGGGGGGGTTAGGTTTTTTTTTGGGGGGGGGGGGTGGGGGGTGGGGGTTAGGTTTTTTTAGGGTTTTTTTAGGTTTTTTTAGGGTTTTTTTAGGTTTTTTTAGCTATTTTAGCTTGTGTTCACATTGGTTCTCGCGGTTCTCGCAATAAAGGTGGTTCTCGCATGAACCTTACCCTATATATATATATATATATATATATATATATTAGGTGTGTAAAAATAATTAAATAAATACAAAAGGTAATTAATAATTAAATAAACGAGCCGAGCTCAAGTTTAGGTGTGCTTTTGCTTGGCTCAGCTCGTTTATACCCCTACCATACTAGTTCATAATTTAGAAAGTCAAAGCGGTCTGACCAGTCCATTCTCTCGGTCTTTCCTGAGCTGGGGGACTTGATCTGCCGTTGCTCCAAAGAGGAAAAAGTTGTCTTCTCCAACTTCTTCTCTGATTTCAACATTAGCACCATCTAATGTTCCTATAATTAAGCACCCATTAAGTGCAAATTTCATGTTACTTGTACCACTAGCTTCCATGCCAGCTGTGCTAATATGCTGTGACAGCTCACTTCCTGGTATAAGAACCTCAGCTACAGATACATTATAATTAGGCACAAAAACCACCTGAAAAAACAATCGTAAAATAGCCAAGATAAGCCCACATTTTTAACTATTTAATAACCTTAAGAGAATAATGAACTATTTAATACCACCTTCAGGTAATCATTGACTTCAGGATCAGTGTTAACAACAGCACCAACATCACTCACAAGCTTCACTATTCTTTTGGCATTTGTGTATGTTGCAAACGCTTTTCCTCCGATCATGATGGTCCTTGGGGTCGTGGTTTTCCTCTCTTCAGGGCTCATTTCCTGTTTCAAATGTATTAACTCTTGAAAATTTGAACATAAGGCTTATAGAGATGAGTTAAATGCCATTTTAGGCCCTATGGTTTGAGCCATTTTGCTAGTTTAGTCCAAAGGTTTCATTTTTCTCCTGTGGGTCCAAAAAGGTTTCACCGTTGCCATTTTAGTCCACTGGGTTTATCGCATTTTTACAATCTTTTCCTATGATTTTCTACGTGTTTGGTACTTGGTAGAAGTGCGATAAACTCACCTTCAATTTTTTGTACCGATAAACCGCACCCAAAATATTTAACAGCTGTCTTTTATACTCGTGGATTCGTTTCACTTGAATATCAAAAAGGCTATTTGGGTCAATGCTTTCGCCTGTTACACGCGATATGTACTGCACCAATCTCTGCTTGTTGGCCATCTTAGCCGAGTCCCATTCAGCTTGAAGTTCTGGATTGTCAGCAAACTGTTGGAAAAAAAATACTCATTAATCATATTGTTTTAAGCAAAATATATATATTTAACAACAGTCAGTATAGAAATGAATGAAGAAACATACCTCCCGCAGACCCACAAGTAGGTCTAGGTTAGTCACCCATTTGTCGGTTTTCAGCCACTTTGTTATAATTAAACTAAGTTCAGGGCTGCAGAATTTGAGCCACCTTCTAGGTGTTATGCCATTGGTCTTGTTTTGGAACTTAGTTGGCCATATGGAAACATAATCGGCGAACAGCTCGGCTTTTAAGATATCACTGTGCAACTGTGCTACACCATTAACCTGAATAAAGGGAGAACATATCATGAGATTAACAAAGGGAGGTGAGCCAGTTTTCTCAAGAAAACAAAAAGTACTATAAAGAGTAAAATGCCATTTTTGTCCCTGAGGTTTGGCCTGTTTTGCGACTTCCGTACAAAGGTTTGTTTTCCGCATTTAGATCCAAAAGGTTTGAAATCTTGCCATTTTCATCCGGCTCGTCAACTCCATCCATTTTTCTCTGTTAAGTCAGGGGTATTTCCGTCTTATTTGTTAACTTAAAGGGCAGCTCGGTCTTTTTCACTTTATGTACAAGCATTTAGCATAATGTACAAGTATTCAAAAGACTGAATTGCCCTTCAAGTTAACCAAAAAAAAAAACAAAAATACCCGACTCAACAGAGAAAAATGGATGGAGTTAGCGAGCCGGATGAAAACGGCAAGATTTCAAACCTTTTGGATTCAGATGCAGAAAAACAAACCTTTGGACAAAAGTCGCAAAACTGGCCAAAGCTTAGGGATGAAAATGGCATTTTACTCTACTATAAAAGTTAAGTTTTTCTTACCGTATGCCCAGAGACGACACACAAGTTTGCCATGCGTACAACGGGTTTATTCGGGTTGTGATCCAGAATGCGGATATCATTAATCTTACTCTCAAGGTCGGGACGTGTTGATTTTATCATTGCAATGAACTGCATACAGTACAATTTTATAACTAATCACCAATTAAGTACGTTGGTTATATAATCAATAATAAGATAATAAAAAAGTTAAATACTCGTTTATCAATTTCTTCTATGATTTCCATGTGGCGAGGAAGAAGCTTCGACATCACTACTTGTGACCATTTCTCCAATGCCTCGGGCAGAACAGTGTGGTTCGTGTAAGCAATTGTCCTGGTCAGTTGTCAAAGATAAACAAACAAACAACTGGTTATTATGACCATATAGTAATATTAATGTTGTAACAATCTATAAAAATTAACGGGCGTGAACGGATTTAAATACTTTGAAGTAACATCCCAAGCATCATCCCATCCTAATCCTTCTTCATCCATCAACAATCTCATCAATTCCGGTATTGCAAGAGTGGGATGTGTGTCATTCAGTTGCACTGCCACTTTCGTTGGAAACTCTGACCACGCACGCACACCCGTTCCGTCTTTTCTTTCCTTAAATCTGGCGATAATATCCTAAAAAACATAAAGGTTACAAATTTACTATCTTTCAATACACATTAAACGTATTGGTATACAATAACAAGATGAAAAGATTGGCAAAATAAACCTGTAGTGAGGCACTGCATAGGAAAAACTGTTGTTTCAGTCGAAGAAGTTTTCCTTCCTCCGTAGCATCTCCAGGATAGAGTACAGCACAAATCTGCAGATAATAATCTATATTCAAGATATCGAATTTTACTCGAATAAGGAATATATTATCGTAAAGATGATAAGTTTTGTTGCACCTGTGAAGCTCTAGCATGCAGTTCAGCAGCAGACTGATACTGTCCATCGTTAAATTGGAACAGGTTGAAGTCTTGAGCACTAGCTTTGGCCTCCCAAAGGCGAAGACTATTGGTATTCTTAGTTTTGTATCCCGGAATTGGAATGTCATACGCTAGAGCTTGTAGAACCTCTCCGCCAACCCATTTTCGACTGTAATTAATTAAGAATAAAAAAAATTAAAATTTTGTAATAGAATAGCTAAGTTGAACAGAAAATTTGAAGTCTGTGCTTACGATCCTGTGGGGAGGACTTCGACATGGCCAAAGAATCTGACCGGAAACACGACATCGTGTCTGACAACTTCCCAAGGGCTAAATTTCTGTTTTTATATCATAGAGTAGAAAAGAACTAATTATAACCAAATGATTAAATAAAAGTATTGAGGTGCTGAGGTGGACCGTGGAGTTCAGACCTCAAGCCAGTCTTCTGCCATCTCTTCTTGGCCAGCTTTAGAGATCCTCTGCTTGAAGAGTCCATACCTGTACCTTAGCCCGTACCCCCATGCTGGCAAATTTAATGTTGCCATTGAGTCCAAAAAGCAAGATGCAAGCCTCCCCAAACCACCATTGCCAAGTGCCATATCTTTCTCCTGCAGTTTTTATAAACGGAAAAAAGAAAAATTAAAAGTAATCTACAAACTACAAATATTTCACTTAATTCATGTGTCATATGATACTATGACGGCTGGATAAAGGTGAAGCTATTGGTATTACAAGGTTTATGGTGCATCATCATGGAAAACAATTGGAGGCGTTGAGTTTACAGATTAAGCGTGGATATGTAGAACACGTAAGAACATATTATTTGAGTTAATATATTTCTAAAGAATCACCTGCTCAGTGATTTCTTCAAGTTCATGACCCAGCTTATTCAAAGCACTGGCATATGCATCTTGAATATCCAGGTTCCCAATGGCGTTAGTCAATGCCCGTCCTTGGAGAAACTCCATAGATAGGTAGTATGTTTGTTTTGGGTCGACTTTGTGATAGTGCAAATAGGTCTCATTCCATTGCTGCAGAAGCAAAGAAGATTGACAAATTAGTACAAAAAATCTAAATCATGCCACACCAAGAGCCGAGTTAGTTAAGGTTCTGATGATTCAGCGTTTATCTGTGCACGCTTGCGTTCAACCAAATTCCAGCTCAGAAACTCATGTATAATAGTTTTTTTAATTATATATGTGGAATCTTATTTATTTTCAAAGCATAACATATTTTTTATATTTTTTTTCTCTATGTGCGCTTTTCTTAAAAAAGCCCACGCTTTTTTTGCGCCTTGCACCTAGGCTCCGGGCGAGGCCGATGCGCCTCGCCTGCGCCTTGCGTCTTTGACAACATAGGAACTTTGTGCTTCCTTACTTAATGTACAATCAAAATATTGAAGGGAAAAGATGTCATTAGCAGGGCTGCAAACGAACCGAACAAACATGAACAAGGTCTTGTTGGTGTCCGTTCGTTAAAAAAGTAAACGTATTCGCAAACTGTTCATGAACACTTACTGAACAAGATTTTATGTTCGTGTTTGTCCATCAAGGAAATGAACGTGTTCGTATTTGTTCATTAATTTTAGATAACAAACACAAACAAACGTTCATGAAACAAACGAACACAAACGACCGTTCACGAACACAAACAAGCGTTCTTGAACAGAAAAAGCAAAACGAACAAACATATATCAAAAGGTATGTAATTTACAATACACTAAATATTTTATTACAAAAGTTAAAGCGTAAGTAACTTTACTTGTATCAGGCGGTCACGAACACTTTCTGCTGCTGCATAATACGCTTGCTCGGGCTCAAACTTGACAGGAGAAAAATGTGGACTGTATTGAGCATGATACTTGATATTGGAAGCAATATCTGTTGGATCTTCTGCTAGCGGATGAGCAGCAACAGGAATCTTTTCAGAGGTCTTAGGTTTAGCAACACCGTTGACTTTTGTGGTAGTCTCCATCCCTGGAATTACCAGAGGCTACTCTACTTTATATACTGCAAAGATAAATTTAAAACCATGATTATATAAAAACTTGGTACATAACTACATATGTCACGCAAACCACGATCCATTTCCGTGAAACCGAGATTTCTGGAGTACAGCCAAGGAAAATATGAAAGTGCCCATTCTCGAATCAACTAAAATCAATAACAGTAATTGCATGTTGGGAATTATTTGGTCATACTCGTGATGCACATGCATGAAGGTGGCTAGAGATGAAGAATCAAGTTGAGTTTAGGACTTGATAAGTTAAACAACATTGTCTAGTATCCTGTACGTGTTATGTTAGGATTTGTGTTAAGACTGTTAGATACATATTATGTAACTAATTAATAGGTATCCTAGTCATGGTCTAACGCTTTAGGTTAGCTATATATACCATGTTTATTGGTAGGGATTTGTAATCAAGTTTTTGAGTAGTTTTCTTGATGGGAGTTAGCCATAATTTTAGGTTCGTTTGAGTATCGATTGAAACTTGATCGCATGGGCGGCTTTTATGGTGTGCGGGGAGGACCACCGCACAGGGCCCGTGATTTCGAGGGGCACGTATGTTTTTTTAAAAAATCCGATATATATATATATATATGTTAAATATCTTTTTGTAAATAGTATACCCATACCAATTCCAATATAGGCCCATTTACAAATCAATTTCTATGTTTATCATTAAGGCATAAGGGCACATTTTTTCGAACTCCAACAGGTACGTGAATTCTTAGAGACGCCCTGCTTGATCGCGCACCTACTGAATTGATCTGATATGATTGTAAGTACACATACATAAAGTAAAAGATGCATACCTCAAGTCAAAATCACGACCAACCACCCACCCCCCCCCCCCCACACACACACACACACTCCCCAAAAAAATAAATAAATAAATAAATAAAATTCCATTCACTTGGCCTAAATTGATAGACGCACGTTGAGAGGAGGTTTTAAACATACAATAAGCAATCATTTGAAAGGAGATCGTTAACCAATGATGCGTACAGACTGTTTGATCAATAAACAAAACAAACCCTAACTTAAGCAAAACCAAACCAAAAACCTAATTATCCACTAATCAATGAACAGAATCACAAATAACTAACAGAATCAAAGTAACAAATATCTCAAAATCAGTGAGAGAAACAACACTTACACGGTGAAATCAATCAATCAACCAATCTCTCCAATTCACAAGAGAAAAGACAAAACTCTCTTAGCAATTGCAATGCAGCTTCAAAACCTGAGGATTTAGTGACAAATTATAAATGTATTAATAGCCAAAATGTAGCAGATATTTTGATAGAAAGTTCCAAAAACAATTTGAGAAAAGTAGCTGATGGAATATGCGTACAGTGTGTGTTTGTGTGTGAGAGAGAAAGAGATAAGTAATGGAAGTCTGTTATGTGATGTGTGATTGTGTGGTGGTCGAAAGTGAAGACGATGATGATGATGATATATGATATTTTTCAGTGAGCTGAAAATTTGTGATATTTTCGGTGGCACGTGTGGAATGACACGTGTGAGTTTTAAGTAAAAGAACGCATTACAAGATTTTGAATGGAGATCCGAGTCGTTTGAAGTTTTCAATGAGTTTTATATTACATCCTTTGTTTCTTCGTAATGTTCGTTAAGAGTCCCTGAGGTTTTCATAGATCTATTCAACTTGAGTAAATTGCCAAAATCGGTCCCAAAGGTTTGAGTATTTTGTTATTTTCATTCAAAATAACTTTTTTTTGTACATAATCATTCATTTTTGAGATTTTTTATCATATTCATCCAAACGTCTGATTTTTTTGCCAAAATCATCCCTAAGATTTGAGATATTTTATCATTTTCATCCAAATGTTTGAAAGAAAAAAATAAAAAAATTAGATGTTTTGATTAAAATGACAAAAAGTCCCAAAAATAAAGGACTATATTATATAAAAAAGTTGTTTGGAATGAAAATGACATATCCAAACCTCATGGACGATTTTAACAATTTATTCATTCAACGTGTTTGAATGTGTGTTTTGATATAGGGGTTAAGCTATTTTCACACCTAAAATTACTTTTGCAACATGTGATGTGGCATATTAACTTTTTTTACTATAGTCATTAATTTATGGTAAAACATAATTTTGGATTTCTTTAACGTAAAGAAAACTGTAACGGTAGATTTATAGTGAAATGTATTACCCAACATCTTTTTAGTATATTTTTTATTGGTTATTCATTATCAGATCAATGTTATATAACCAGTGGCTGATCTTGCCCGTTGAGCGTCTCAGGGCCAAAAGACACGGGCACTAAAAAATGCCCGGACCGAACATAGTATATATAAAAAATTTCGATCGAAATGCAGAAAATTAGCACTACGATCGAAAAACTTGCCAGGGCCGTGGCCCTGGCACGGGCCTTCTAAGAACCACCCCTGTACATAACATCTTTATGTATGTTGATGGGTTGGATGTTTTGGTAATCGTTAGCCTACACCAAATATTATGTGTTTCTTAGCTGAATTTTGTTAGCTAGAGTATCAAGGTCGGGAATCGTGCATTGGCTTATACTCCATTTGATGATGGATTACGCTTGTGTTACATGAATTTCATATATCTATCCAATGCCCACCCACCATGTGGTGTGAGACATATTGACTTATGCATCATGCTATCGATATGTTATTTCATCAGCATACAAAACATTTATGTATTGATTTGAAATATATTCAACATTTGTTCTTACCTCTTGCATAAATTATATAACTACAAATTTCATGCAATGAGAGTTGTACCTCTTGCATAAATTATATAACTATAAATTTGATGCAATAAGAGTTGTACCTCTTGCATAAATTCTATCATGTGACAATGTATGTTGATAACTATAAATTTATATACTATTAAAAGTAAAAATTTCAAAT
This sequence comes from Helianthus annuus, assembly GCF_002127325.2. NCBI lineage: Eukaryota > Viridiplantae > Streptophyta > Magnoliopsida > Asterales > Asteraceae > Helianthus > Helianthus annuus. Next base: position 17,745,396 of record NC_035437.2, read on the forward strand.
GGGTTAAAATGTAAAAGAAAAAACTTTAAGGTTGAAAGTGAAAAATCAAGTTTTTTTTTTTTTTTTTGAAAAAGTCCCCAAGCATGAAGTACAAGTCATGATACACAAAAGACTTGCTAATTTATATTTTATCTCAGACTGGACAGTTTCATTACTTAGTGTTGGAAATTTTATGAAAATAGCATTTTCACAAATATAGGAAAATGATTTTTTCCTATTTTGGACTAGAAATAAATATAATAAAATGAGCGGGTTGTATATATTTATTTGTGGGTTTGTGTTCTATATTGGAAGGGCTTCGCAACCAACTAAATCACGTCCAAAACGGAGCTAAGATGAATGAGATATCGATGCTCAAAGTTTGCTGTTTGAAACTTGAATGCTGAAATAAGTGGGAAAGTGGCACCTTGTCCTACATCGGATGAGAGATGGAACTTAAAGGGGTATTTAAGTAGGATCTCTCCATCATTATTGTTTCATGGAAGCACTCACTAGTGTACTCGTGAAGGGTGCGGAGCACCCTAACCCGTACACGCGCGCGTTGCGTGGGCGATGTGGCGCTTTGATGGCGCACTTCGCACGCTCGCATCGCCGCTTGAGAGCCGCCTTTGTATTTTTGACCGCGTGCGCGTGGTGGAAGCACAAGGGTTGCAAGGACCAAGTGGTTGGTGATGTGGCGCGCATGCGCATGACCCTGGTAGGTCCGCGCGCAGTGGCGCATGACGTGGCAGTCATGCGCGCGAGTACACATGGCGCGCGGTTGCGCGCATGGTGCATGCGCACTGAGGTGACGTGCGCGGCGCACCTAAGTGAGCCAAAACGCCGCGACTGTGTGGCGTGCTCGTAGAGGCTCACAGGTGACGTGGCACACGCGCGCATGCGCGCATGGACCTGAGTGAATATGGCGCACGCGCGCATGGCAGTGAGCCAAGTGGACGCACCGCGCATGCGGGTGCAGACCTGCGCGCGCGCATGGCAGTGAGCCAAGTGGACGCACCGCGCATGCGGGTGCAGACCTGCGCGCGCGCGCGCAAAAGCTTCCAGCAGCAGTTAATGCTGTGCAGTTACATCTCAGCATTCGAAACTGACGAAGTTAATGCGTTTGACTAAGAATTAAGTGACGAATTAAAGTGCATTAAAGACGTCAAATGCAATTTAATTCTCCATTTAATTCATTTTTCAGTTTCTTCTAGACCTGCAACTATAAATAGGGTGCTACCATATTGCAGAAGATACACCGAAATTCACCAGCTCTATACAATCTTCTCTCCCTACAGAATTCTCATCTTCATCTCTCAAGCAAACAAGGTACTCATTCGGGTTGGAGTCAAGACCGGCAGTGCAACTGCTTAGGTGTCACACCCCAACCAATGGCGGAAACATCGGGATGAGACGAAGTGTGAAGATTGCTAGAGTCATCATAACGCTATTTGTGACAATATTTAATAAACCGATTTCATTTCATAATTCTTTTGTCAACATTACAACGAAATCAAATAACATCAAGTTCAAAGGAAATACAATACAACATAATCAACATTGATACAACGATTAAACCTAAACGTCTATATGTGTATCTAGGCATCAACGCTACTTCATTTCATAGCATCATCGTCCTCAACCTGTAACATGTTTAAAATAAAGTTCAATGCAAAAGCAAAGGCGAGTATACAAGTTTGATACGTACATAGCAAAAGATAAGTTTGAACAATTCCTCATAGCAAGCATGTGATTCAAGATAAACATTTAAACATGGCATGTGTCTAACATATCAAACCAAGAAAACGCAATATGCTCATGACATAACCGATGATAAAGGGCGGGTCGTTAATCCTATAGCGCTACATATGTCACGGTTTGGCTCGTACGAAGTTAATGATAAGTTCAACACATAAGAATCACCCAAGTTTAAAGTATCAAGCCATCACGTATAGAAGCATGTTATAGGAATGTTCATGTGTTTAAGCAAAATGTTCATGTGTAAGTTTGTTGATAGATAAAACATGTTACACCCCAAAAGTGATAAAAGTAAAAGGGGAATACGAGTATACTCACAAAGTTTGCATATGTTTTCCGATTATCCAATGTGACAAAGTTGCCGAGGTTGGAAGGTTGAATGCGTAAGGGTTTAAGTTCAAGCATGTTTAGAGTCGAGATTTGGAATGAAAGTGACATGAAAATATTATATCAAAATATTCATCTTCACACATAACACTTGTATGACATTTGTTAACCTCATGGGTTATAATGATTTTATGAGTTGAACACCCATAAGAATCATAACAAGGTTTAGGTCCTTAGATGATAACCTACTACTTTGACAAATGAATATAATTTCAACATCAAAGATTCGAGTGTACATAGATAGTATGTAGGTCGTATATTATACACATATTATTAAGTCCAAATGTTCAAGTATTCAAGTAAGAGGTAGAAGATTACATCTTCATTTAGGTACCTCAAGTTGAGTCATGGGTGTCATGGATGGGGTAGGAAGACAAGGCTTCCATTTAGGTACCCCTTTGATGTTTACCACTACACTTGATGTAAAAACAACCAAGGAGGGTCATGAACTAAGGTCTTTACATGTATGTAAAGTAAACTAACTAATAGAAATCATCAAATCATGTGAGGATTGTATGTTTGGACAACCCAAGTTGTTCCATAATCACTCATGTATCAAAGACTATGTTTGACATGATTTGTGGGTTGAAACCCTAGACAAAACACCAAGTTTATGAGGTTTAATCCTCTGATTTCAAATGTCTCAACCTTGTTTTTAAGCTTAACCAACCATGGGATAAGTTGTAAGCATTAGGACATAGGCATGAGATGTGTTAGACACAAGTTGCATAGGTTTAAACAAGTTTTGAAGAACATAAAAATCAAACAGAAAGTTTATGGACTATTTCGGGGCATTTCCAGGTCTGATTTCTCCAAGGAGAAGTCTAGGAATCGAACCCCATGATTATCCAAGCAAGTAGGAAAAAGAATCAAGTGAATCGGATAAGAATTGAGTGAGTTATGCTCATTTTCGTGAAGGGGTGTCAATCTGCTCGAACCTTTGCTTTCAGCTACGGTTTGGAGGATGTTTTGAGAGTTTTTAGTGTTGCAAAAGTGGTAGGGAGGCTGGTTATAAGTGGTATTTATAGGGGGAAGGATTAGGGTTTCAATGGGTTGGGCTTTGGAAGTGTTTAGAAGGGGTTACACCTTGAAACTAGCCCACAAAACCCAACTATATGGGGCTGAATTTTGCTGAATTGGGGCTGCCATATTTCTTTATTTTTTTATTTTTTAAAACATTATAATGAGTAATTTTGTTAATTAAGTTGTGTAATAATATGCAACAATGTTTCCCCTAACTTGTAACAAGGTGAAATATGAAATAAAACATGATTTAACTAGGTAAAAAGTGTAATGTACAAGTATGTAACATGTTTGTAAGTGACAAGTATATGTCACATATTAGATGATTAACCGTTGTATAAATAAGCATATTATTAGGGGTTTTTAGGTATCAACAATATAAGGACAAGTATGGACATGCATCGTGAATAAGTATAAGTATGAATTACAAATAAGGATTCGATGTACAATGAATTCGAATGTATGAACATGTATGAATATGTAGATGGTGAATTTAAAGAAATACGAATTTTATTTATGATCCAAGTCTCGGATTTTACAACGAAAAGACGACTACAATAATACAAGATTTCCAAAAATAGCATTACAAGGCGAGCTTTCTAATTATGGAAAGTATGAAAAAGCAGGGCGTTACATTAGGCTGTTGTATCCTGGAAACAAACGTGTTCTCCTGGGAGACACGAAATTTGTTTTAAGGGACCCGTGTCTAACACGATCCTCAGCCAAGAACCTTTTTTCTTTTGTAATTCAGTTCTTGTTTTTCTTTTTATTCAGTTGTAAAAGTATAGTATTTTTAGCTTTCTCTTTTCAGTCGCATTCAAGTTAATAATAAAAGAATTTTATTATTTTACACGAACGGATTCCTACAATCTTAAAACAAATTTTAAAACACCGTTCGTGTAGAATCACAAACTTCTCTGCTGTGAATTCAAATTTTTTTTTCTCACAGCAGGTTTTAAAAGGTTTTTCTCTGTTTTGATTCAAAGTAGCGACTTTGTCAAAACAGAACTCTGTTCTTCTACTCCTTCTTCGTCTTTGGGTTCTAAGATCTTCTCTTGTAGTCTTCAAAGTTGGACTTAGAAGCTACGAGGGTGATTTTGTTACTCATTGATCTTGTTAGTAAAATAATAAATCAGCACATTTATAATTCTAACAGTTTTATTAACTTGGTTTTGTGGAATTTTTCAGAATGTCGACTGAAAATACCAACGTCAACGTTGTTGTCGGTACCCCAGCCAACACTGTGGGAGCGTCCACAGTGGCGAATCATGCTAAACGACCCGAGAAGTTCTCGGGTCTCCACTTCAAAAGGTGGCAACAGAAGATGTTCTTCTACTTGACCACCATGAACCTTGCGAGGTTCTTGACGGAGACCGTTCCCCAACCTGCGGAAGGGGAGACCGATGCTCAGGCTGTGAGCGCGGTAGAGGCATGGAAGCACTCGGACTTTATATGTCGAGGCTATGTTCTCAACGGTCTCTCAGATGCATTGTATAATGTGTACTATAATATCAAGACTTCCAAAGAATTATGGGAGTCCTTGGATAAAAAGTACAAAACGGAGGATGCGGGAACAAAGAAATTTGTTGTCGCCCGTTTCTTGGACTTTAAAATGGTTGATAACAAGACTGTTATGAACCAAGTCCAAGAGTTACAAATTATACTTCATGACATCCACGCTGAGGGTATGGTACTCAGCGAGACGTTTCAAGTGGCAGCCATGATTGAGAAATTACCTCCTGCTTGGTTGGATTTTAAGAATTATCTTAAACACAAGCGGAAGGAAATAACGATTGAGGAACTTGTCGTCCGTCTTCGTATAGAAGAGGACAACAGGGTGGCCCAAAAAGGCACCATTTTGCAAGCTGCGGCTAAAGCGAACATGGTGGAAGTTGGGGAGTCCTCAAAGGGCAAGAAGGGCAAGGGTAAAAAGGACAACAAAGGGAAAGCAAAGGTTAACAACCTTGGACCGAAAAAGGGGGCTGTGAAAAAGAAGCCTGCGCCTTTCCAAGGTACTTGTTACAATTGTAACGAGACGGGGCACCGTGCTAACCAATGCAAGAAACCTAAGCATGAGCGTGCGCACATGGTTGATGAGGATGGTATGCCTCTAATCGCAATGATAACCGAGGAAGCGGCTATGATTGAAGAAGTCAATGCAATGGGTGAAAACCCAAAAGGATGGTTCGTTGACATGGGTGCAACCCGCCATGTTTGTGGAGACAAAGCGCTTTTCTCTACATTCAAGGAAGCGTCGGGTGAAGAAAAGCTTTATATGGGAAATAAAGCTACCGCTAGCATCAAAGGGGAAGGCATTGTCATCCTGAAGATGACTTCTGGTAAGGAGTTGACCTTGACTAAAGTGCTTTATGTTCCAGAGATACGGAAGAATCTCGTATCGGGATGGATGCTCAACAAGTTTGGATTTCGTCTAGTGTTTGAATCGGACAATTTTGTCTTGTCTAGACGTGGAACTTTTATCGGAAAGGGCTATGCCCTTAATGGAATGTTTAAAATGAATGTTTCTGTTGTAAACGAAAACAAGAAATTGAATGAAAATTCTATTTCTACTTACATGGTTGAGTCTTCTTATGTTTGGCATGGTAGACTAGGACATGTAAATTTTAATTCATTACGACGTTTAATTAAATTAAACTTAATTCCAACATTCCATATCGAGTCCAATCACAAATGCGAGACATGTGTTGAATCCAAACTTACGAGATCATCATTTAAATCGGTTGAACGAATAACCGAACCCCTTGATTTAATTCATACCGATGTGTGTGATTTAAAAGCGGTTCCCACGCGTGGAGGAATTAAGTACTTCATCACGTTTATTGATGATTGTATGAAATATTGCTACTGTATTTACTTAAGAGTAAAGACGAAGCAATAGAGAAATTTATCTTGTACAAAAATGAAGTTGAGAATCAACTTAAAAAGAAGATAAAAGCTTTGAGAAGCGATCGAGGAGGTGAATATGTTGCACCTTTTGGGGATTTATGCGCAAAAAGTGGCATTGTACATGAGTGTACACCTCCTTATTCTCCACAATCAAATGGCGTTGCAGAACGAAAGAACCGCACATTGAAAGAAATGATGAACGCCATGTTGATAAGCTCGGGAGTGAACCGAGAAATGTGGGGGGACGCCATTCTCTCAGCAAACTATCTTTTGAACAAGATACCCTTGAAAAATAGGGACGAAACTCCATATGAGTTATGGAGAAAAAGGAAGCCATCGTACAAATACTTGAAAGTGTGGGGGTGCCTAGCTAAGGTGATTGTACCACCTCCTAAGGCTCTTAAGATAGGACCCAAAACTGTTGATTGCATTTTCATTGGATATGCACATCAAAGTAGTGCGCATCGTTTTCTTGTATATGAATCCAAGAATCCCGATGTACACAAACACACTATCATGGAGGCAAATCCTAATATCGTCTCATATTTTGAGAATGTGTTTCCTATGTTAGGACAAACACATGCGCCTTCATCAAGAGCGGTTGATGAAGCCGGTCCAAGTTCGTCTACATGGTTAGATGAAGCAGGACCAAGTTCGTCTACTAGGTTAGATGAAACTCATGAACGACTTGAGGTCGAGGAGGGTGAGCTTAGACGGAGTAAACGACAAAGGGTTGAAAAATCTTTTGGTCCAGACTTCATGAGCTATATGGTTGAGGGTGAGCCCAATACCTACCGCGAGGCGGTTACCTTCGCGGAAGGACCTCAATGGCAAGAAGCAATTAAGAATGAAATTGATTCTATATTGCAAAATCATACTTGGGAGTTAGTAGATCTTCCACCTGGTTGTAAACCACTTGGATATCGTTGGATATTCAAAAGGAAGATGAAAGCCGACGGAAGTATTGATAACTACAAGGCAAGGTTAGTGATCAAAGGATTTAGACAGAAGGAGGGTCTAGACTACTTTGATACTTACTCGCCTGTAACGCGAATAATCTCGATTCGTTTGGTTCTTGCAATTGCGGCTCTAAGAAATTTGGAAGTTCACCAAATGGATGTAAAGACCGCATTTCTAAATGGCGATTTAGAAGAAGAAATTTACATGGAACAACCTGAGGGTTTTTCCGCCCCTGGAAACAAGGGTAAAGTATGTAAATTGGCCAAGTCTTTGTATGGCTTGAAGCAAGCTCCAAAACAATGGCACCAAAAGTTTGATCATGTCATGATTGACAGGTTTCAAAATAAATGAGTGCGACAAGTGTGTTTATTTTAAAGACACACCAAGAGGTTATGTGATTTTATGTCTTTATGTAGATGATATGCTTATCATTGGGAGTGATGATAACATGATCAACTCAACGAAAGACATGTTGAAAGCGAGGTTTGACATGAAAGACATGGGTCTTGCGGATGTGATTCTTGGAGTAAAAATCACTAGAACCCAAAATGGTCTTGTGTTGAGTCAATCTCACTACGTGGACAAGATCCTTGGGAAATTCAATTCGGAAGATACGAGTATAGCTCGAAGTCCAATTGATAATACCCAACGCCTAAGGAAAAATAGAGGCGAGAGTGTTTCTCAGTTAGAGTACTCAAGGATCATTGGTAGTCTCATGTATCTAATGACATGTACTAGACCCGACTTAGCATATGCTGTAAGCAGGCTAAGTAGATACACCAGTAATCCGAGCGAGGATCATTGGAAAGCTATCACGAGGGTGCTCAGATACATAAGATACACGAGAGACTCTGGATTGCATTATACCCGTGATCCAGCAGTGATCGAAGGATACACTGACGCGAACTGGATATCGGATATAAAAGATCATAGATCGACAAGTGGATATGTGTTTACACTTGCTGGCGCAACTATAGCTTGGAAGTCTTCCAAGCAAACAGTTATAGCTAGATCTACGATGGAATCCGAATTTGTCGCTTTAGATAAAAGCGGGGAAGAGGCGGAGTGGCAACGTCAATTTGTGGAAGATATTCCAAGATGGCCAAAGCCGTTGACGGCGATCTGCATACATTGTGACAATCAGTCTGCTCTTGCTAGAGCACAAAGCATGATGTACAATGGCAGATCAAGGCACATTCGACGTAGACACAACACGGTACGACAACTTATCTCAACGGGTGTTATCTCAGTTGACTATGTGAGGTCAAATGAGAACATTGCGGACCCGTTAACAAAAGGCTTAAGCACAGATAAGGTGTATAGGTTGTCAAGAGGAATGGGACTAAATCCCATAGATGAAGGGAATATGAGGGAAACCTAACCTAGTTGACTGGAGATCCCAAGATCTAGGTTCAATAGGCAAACTTAATCATAAACCCAAAGGGAGTCACTGTGGGGGGTGCCCCAAAATCAATAAAGGGAGTAGTATACTTCCTAGTCCATTCCAATCAGTGACATGAAGGAAAGGTTAAGCATGTTGAGGTTAAGGATTTTGAGGAAATCCAAATTAACCATGATGCTTTTAATGATTCAGAGGAATCACCTATGTTAGAGAGAAGTGGGGTCGCTTCGAATGGATTTGTGGGGAGGCGCAAATCCTAGAGCTCTCGCAGAACCAGGAACGTGTTCCATGACCATGAACGGACACAACCATGAGGTCTTGACTCGACTAGGGAGAGTATTGTGTGAATGTATAATGTTACCTACATAAATGGGGGATTGTTCAAGGACACCGCGTCTACAAGACCCTAGGAGGCTAAGTATGCTTCACAAAAGTAGGTTCAAAGGTTACACCTACCTATCTTGCAATGCTCAACTATTGAACGTGTATCGTTGAAACTTGATAGATCGATTTCTATTCATGTGGGGGATTGTTGGAAATTTTGTGAAAATAACATTTTCACAAATATAGGAAAATGATTTTTTCCTATTTTGGACTAGAAATAAATATAATAAAATGAGCGGGTTTTATATATTTATTTGTGGGTTTGTGTTCTATGTTGGAAGGGATTCGCAACGAACTAAACCACGTCCAAAACGGAGCTAAGATGAATGAGATATCGATGCTCAAAGTTTGGTGTTTGAAACTTGAATGCTGAAATAAGTGGGAAAGTGGCACCTTGTCCCACATCGGATGAGAAATGGAACTTAAAGGGGTATTTAAGTAGGATCTCTCCATCCTTATTGTTTCATGGAAGCACTCACTAGTGTACTCGCGAAGGGTGCGGAGCACCCTAACTCGCACACGCGCTCGCACACGCGCGCGCGTGGCATGGGCGACGAGGCGCAATGTGGCGCTTTGATGGCGCACTTTGCACGCTCGCATCGCCGTGAGCCGCTTGAGAGCCGCCTTTGTATTTTTGACCGCGTGCGCGTGGTGGAAGCACAAGGGTTGCAAGGACCAAGTGGTTGGTGATGTGGCGCGCATGCGCGCATGGACCCGAGTAAGTATGGAGCACGCGCGCATGGCAGTGAGCCAAGTGGACGCACCGCGCATGCGGGTGCAGACCTGCGCGCGTGCGCATGGCAGTGAGCCAAGTGGACGCACCGCGCATGCGGGTGCAGACCTGCGCGCGCGTGCGCGCAGAAGCTTCCAGCAGCAGTTAATGTTGTGCAGTTACATCTCAGCATTCGAAACTGACGAAATTAATGCGTTTGACTAAGAATTAAGTGACGAATTAAAGTGCATTAAAGACGTCTAATGCAATTTAATTCTCCATTTAATTCATTTTTCAGTTTCTTCTAGACCTGCAACTATAAATAGGGTGCTACCCTATTGCAGAAGATACACCGAAATTCACCAGCTCTATACAATCTTCTCTCCCTACAGAATTCTCATCTCCATCTCTCAAGCAAGCAAGGTACTCATTCGGGTTGGAGTCAAGACCGGCAGTGCAACTGCTTAGGCTGTTGTATCCTGGAAACAAACGTGTTCTCCTGGGAGACACGAAATTTGTTTTAAGGGACCCGTGTCTAACACGATCCTCAGCCAAGAACCTGTTTTCTTTTGTAATTCAGTTCTTGTTTTTCTTTTTATTCAGTTGTAAAAGTATAGTATTTTTAGCTTTCTCTTTTCAGTTGTATTCAAGTTAATAATAAAAGAATTTTATTATTTTGCACGAACGGATTCCTACACTTAGTTTAGTTATATTCAATTCACAATAAACGCAGTGGCGGACTCAGGAATTTTTTCAGGAGGGTGCGGAACATTTTTAAAAATTTTAGGCCCCTAGGTATATAAGTAAAAAAATCGGTTCGTATCGGGTCGGGTCATGTAAAACAAACGAACATCAAACTAAATTTATATAATCATCAAAAACATGTCAAACCTTGTTACAAACATAATTAAAACGTCGACGCCCTACGGGTTTTCATTTTTTGAAATCTATCCAAAATATCATTTAAAACTAATTTTTTAAGCAGTTCTTTCTCTATATAACATAAGTTCATCGCTCCATAACATAATGTTTCAATTTTAATTTTCAACTATTCAAGCCCTAGAAATCATAACGTAAATTGTAATCAGCCTAAAAATATATAAACAACATAATCACCCTAAAAATCATCTAAACAACCATAAACAACGTCAAAACACACAAAATTTCAAACCTATTTAACAACTCTATTACCCTTTTTTCTCCTATAATATCAACCAAAATCATCAAAATAACAAAGAAACTTACCCGTGTTCGGATTCCGGTTAGATTTGGTGTCAAACGATGGTGGTATGGTGGCTGATTACGGTGGTCGCCGGCTGCTGGACTGTTGTCGCTGGGTGATGTTGTTCGTTGGCAGTGCAGGGACGCAAGAGAGAGAGAGAGCGGGAGATAATTTCTAAAGGTTTTGGGCTTTAATTATTTTATTATAGTTTGAAATATTGTTGGGTTTGGTTAATGGGCTAAGACTTAGTGGGCTAGCTAGTTAGGAATTATAAGTGGGTAAAGGTATGGGTATTTGGGTTTAGTTAGTTAGGTATTAAAAGTTATATAATTTAGGTAGTATTTTTTTTTTATATAGGAGTTTACTAAAAAAATTTAAAATATAATTTGATAACACTTTTTACCTAAGGAGTGCGGACGAAAAATTTCAAGGGTTCGGTCGAAAATTCCAAGGGGTGCGGACGAGATTTTCGACGGAACTTAGCACTAATTTTTTTTTCCCCGGGGGTGCGCCCGCCCACCTTGGGCTGGGCTTAGGTCCGCCCTTGAATAAACGTCGTTTTGGGTCTTTACCTTACCATTGGTGCAGCTTTGAAAGGGGGGGGGGGGGAGGGAGGGTTCGGACGCCCGAACTTTTCGCCAATAGTCTTATATATGTAGTTTTCGTACAGAAATTTTTGGGTATATACGTTTTCGACCCCCCTCCCCCCTTCCCGGGTCGAAAACGTCAAGCTTCGCCACTGTACCTTATAACATGTTGTTAAAGTGATTACGTGATAATTGTGACAAAATTAAGTAGTAAACAAATGTCTCTAGGCTCCTGCTTCGGCTGATGAACTTGAGGTTGATGAAAATAACGGTTAAAGTTTTGTAGTTTAACAAAAGATGAAGGGTCTTGATGCAAATAGAGCTATCTCATCACGAGCTCACCGTGAGTGGCGTTCAGTGTTCACGGGAGGAGCCGGGCAGGAGACACGGCTCACACGCCATGGCTTTTTCTTGCTTCTCCGTCACATCAGGTATCGAAAGCCAAGACGGAACAAAATACATAATTAAAATTATAAAAAGTAATTTTCTTAGAGCACTAAAATAATTTAGTTTTAATTTTAATATTATAATTGGTAAATTCCCTACGCAGTAAGGTTTTGGTCATATAGGTTCGGTTTGTTACGATACCCACATATGGTATAGTTACCAAAAAAATATGCTTGACAAAGGATATCAACACGTGTTTTACCTTGATAAAAACTACAAAAAGGTTTTACCATCGGACGATATTGCTATGCTGTGGTAAGCCGCAGTAAAAAAAAAATAACGTTTTGAAATTAGACATAAAAGTATTAAATGTATTACGAAAGAATGTTGAGAAAATTAATCAAAAAATAAATGTTATGACTTATTTTTTTAAACAACAAAAATTCATAGATCATTTGTTGATTACACATGGTAGTTACGGTGCTGTGTGTTTTTCAGACATAAATTGTCTGCAAGCTGATTTCATCTGTTTTTATGTCTGCAACTGAAGATGCGGTCTGAAGTTCTGCAAGCTGAAAATATAAGACTGTTTTTATAAGTTGATACCGGTCTGAAGCGCATCAAACAATGACGAAACATTCACATTCCGCTTCGATCCAGCGGAGGAGAAGAGAGAGGTCGGAGAAGGAGCTGGTCACCGGAGAAGGAGGTAGGTCGCCGGAGAAGGAGGGAGGTCGGAGAAGAGGTAGGTCGCCGGAGGAGAAGAGGGAGGTCGGAGAAGGAGGAGGAGCGGCGGTGGAAGGGGCTGATGTTTGAGGGAGGAGAAGAGAGAGGTGTGAAGATGTTTTAAGTAGGGGATCCATAGCTTATTTTTTAGGATGAAAAAAGCTGAGTTCAGATCTGTTTACAAAAAAACAAACAATCTTCAAGGGTAACGTCTGCGCGCCTGCAGACATTAGCCCCCCTGAAGATGTTTGAAGAAAAAACAAACACCCCCTAACTCAGATATTGTTAGTTTACTTTTAGTTGGTGTTCGTTTGTATTCTTTTATGTCGTCCATTTATGTTCCTTTACAATATTAACAAACCACCATAAATAAACACGAACAAGAATTCCGTTCATTTGAGTATGTGTGTTCATTCGTTTATTTATGTTCATTTAGACCATCCGTAATGGTTAATGCTCATAAGGGCTATTTTATGCCACATCAGGATCATAACACCCCCTTAAAACATGTGTAATGGTTAATGTCTCTCAACGCTCTTTCATTCATTACTTTCCATTTTTTTCCTCCTCCTTGGTCATTATTCTAGAAATGTCATCCTTAATCATGCCACTGGGAGACGGTGTGGGGGCGTTATCAAACCCCTTCACGCCTCTATAATGCCCCTTACGCATGGTCTTACAATATTAACAAACCACCATAAATGAACACGAATAAGAATTCCGTTCATTTAAGTATTCGTGTTCATTCGTTTATTCGGTAAATGAACACGAACAAGCCTGTTAGTGCTGCTTCGCCATCCGATGTAGTACAAGAATTATTGCCAATTTTCTAGGACTCAAGACTAAAGCTCACAAGATTCTTATAAACAACTACACTACATTCTCATACTAAACACTAACAGACCTATCTAATCAAGAACCTCACATAATCAATCATCATCCCAAAGGACCCGTATGCCACTTGGCAACAACCACGAAAATCGCTAGATTTACCCCACTCAAAGCAGCCAAAAGCCAGAAGAAATTCTGTAACTGCCCATAATTCAAATTGTCCGGTATCCACCCGGGTCCCCCATCCTCAGTTGTCACTTTTATAACAATGCTCACGAGTAACGAGCTTGTATAGTTCCCCAATGCAATAGTCGTGAGCCGCAGTGCTGAGCCCAAGCTCTTCATTGAGCCGGGCACTTGCTCATAAAAGAACTCCATCTGACCCACAAGCGTGAAGACCTCTGCACACCCGATGATTAAAAACTGCGGGACCTGCCAAAATATTGAGATGGGCACGGGTTTGATTTCATAATAGCCATGCCTTTTGACAATCTCTAATCTAATGACTTCCAAGATACCAGCTGATAACATTGAAAATATTGAAATGAAATGTCCGGTTCCAATTCGTTGGAGTTGGGTTAACCCGTTTGGGTGGCCTGTGAGTTTTCGGGCTAGTGGGACAATGATCTGGTCGTAAACTGGGACCCAGAATATGACACTAAGGGTGCCGAAAGTACCTAGTGATGCTGGTGGGATCTTGAAGCTAGTTTTGCCAACTTGAGTGTCCATGAAGGAGCCTTGTAAGACGAATAAATTGTCCATTTGGCTGCGCACACTGCTGAATACAATGCCTGTGACCCAGATTGGTAGCAAACGTAACACGGATTTTAGTTCTTCGATTTGGGTGACTGTGCAAAGTGTCCATGGGTTCACTGATCCTTTTGCATGATCGGATGGTGTCTCCACAGCCGCCTTGTCAAAGAAGCTGAAATGACGATCAGATTAACATAATTTTTTATTTCTTGATAAGATTTAAGGGTAGTAATGTTTACCAAAAGACATTACATCATATCAATGTGGGTTTTTAATAACAATGTCAACAGGTTTGACTTTAATAGTCAAACTGTACATTCATTTTTTTCAGAGACTAGAGGTGGCAGTTTTGACTCAATATAAGAACGGTCCTCTAAGAAGTAAAATGGGCCAAATACAATAATCGGTCTAAAACTAATGCGTCAAGTAGGATGATAGTCACCAAAAGTAATCTTGTAAGAATAAAGAATTGGCCCAAAAGTAGGGCTGTAAACAAACCGAACGTTTAGCGTACACTTTGTGAACCGTTCGGCAGGAAGTTCATTTATGTTCGTCCGTTTAATAAATGAACAAACACAAACAAGAAATTCCATTCAATAAGTTAAATAAACGAACATGAACAGAGGCTGTGCTCGTTCGTTTATGTTCGTGAACAGTCCGTAATATGTTCATTTATTCTATGTTTCGTTTATGTTCATTCGTGTTCGTTCATTTAAAGGTTTTTATGTTATATATTTTAGTTTATTGGTTTTAGTTTTTAAATATTTGATACCATAGTTATACTATACGCCTCCGCCAACATCCCTCAGTTGACCATTTTAATTTCAGTTTGTGTTAAAGTGTGACAAACTTCTTAATTTTTGTGTTAATTATGTTTATGATAATTATGTCAACTATGTTCGGATAGTTATGTTAAGTAATTTTTTTGGTGGATTCTTTGTAATTTTTCTGATGAAAAACGCAGCTTTTATTTTAAAATGAATATATAACGTTCATTTATGTTCATGAACATTTGTTTGTGTTTGTTTACGTTCGGTAAGTGTTCATGAACATGTTCATTTCCTTAATGAATGAAAACGAACAAGAAATCTCGTTCAGTAAGCGTTCGTGAACCCTTCATGAACATGTTTGTTAATGAATGAACATGAACAAGGCCTTGTTCGTGTTCGGTCAGTTCGTTTACAGCCCTACCCAAAAGTGTTTTGGGCCAGCCTGAAACCCAACAATTAATGACCCAAAACACTAACATACTGTTTTGACCCGTTACCCACCCGTCCAGCCCAGCCATTTTCCCACCTTTATAGAAGCTGACACTGACCTGAAATTACTGGTATGGTTAAGTTTGCGGCTTCTTACGGTAGTTGAATTAGCATCAGCAATCTCATACAAAAGTAATGCATCTGTTGGCACATTGACTCTTCTCTTTCTTACTGAAGCAACCACCACTTGAAACAAACGGGTCAACGGGCTGCCCGCAGGCTTATGGTTCCTATAAAACCAAGTACCGGAGAAGAACGAAACTACACCCACTGTCATGGCTAAAGTAGGTATACCAAAGCCCCAAATCCAACTCACGTAATCTTGTACCCAAACAATCAAAGAATGAGCGATGAGAGTGCCAATATTCATCATCTGGTAATACCAGTTAAAAAATGAACTTTTGACCTTTTTCTCGGTTTTATCATCGTCGTCAAATTGGTCTGCTCCATAGGCTGAGATGCACGCCTTGATTCCTCCACTTGCTAGTGCCACTAAGTATAGTGATGTGAAGCACATTACGGTCTGAGCCTCTGATGCATCAAAAACATCTGTTGAGAAGAAACTTGACAACAATCCGTATGCGGATGCTGATAACGTTAATAGTGCCATCCCCTAAAGTTAAAATAAAACACAAAAAAGGATGGATATCAGAGGTGCAGAAACATAAATCTTTTTTGGGAATTTTTTTTTTTTAACAGAAGAACATAAATTTTGTTTTAAGATCTATAGTTACTAACATATAAGACGAATTTACATCGAGATAGTTGGTAAACGGACAACAAGCTGCGCCGCTACCTCTTTTTGAATAGCAAAACTAAGTCTTTTAAAAACTACGTCCATAGATCTCGGGGTCATAACATTACTATGCATGACCCTTTGAACTTGACTAAGTAGGTCCACAGCCTCTGCGCTAGAAAACCAAAAGTATCAAAAGCAAACAGCCCAAACAGGGAATTCGACCAAAGCCAGTTTCCTTTCATATACAATAAGCGATATCTAATATATTCTTGATGATTAAAAATTAAAATAACTTAAGTGGACTTACAATGGCATACAAAATTGAAGAGCTAGCTATAGTCCAATATTTTCCAATATAGCCATCCGCAAGAAATGCTCCAAACAATGGAGTGATGTAGCATGCACCGGTCCAATTAGATAAATTTCTTGAGGCCGTAGCGCTGTGCTGGTCGAGTTCACCCGTAAAATACAGCAACAGATTGGAACTCATCCCATAATATGCTAATCTTTCAAGACTCGCGGTTGCTGCAGTGATTGTTACAACTTAGAAACTGTTTTAGAGTAGCATTTATTTTATCGGACTTTCATATGCATGAGAAGTTCAAGTGTAACTTGGTTTCAGGTACAGATTAAAGAATGTAAATACCTACTATGAAGAAGCAGGCTTTCCAATTTCCTGTTTTTAACTTGTTAGCCGGATTGTTGAGGTAATCCACGGTTCCATCTTTAGTGTACAACACACTATCTTCTCCCTTAGTTTCGAGCAGAACATACATGCTCGTCTCATCTTCTGGATAAAATTATTCAGATAATTAAGTGTCAAACCAAGTAACTGGCTTCAGTGTTTTGGAACTCCATACTTTTAAAATCATCATTTGGAGTTCATTAAGCTAATCGTACCGAACTTTAATATGCTCATAGACTCATAGTAATAAACTAATGAACATAAGATTATCATTAACCTCTAGACCTCATCTTCACATTCTAATAAATATAACTTTGTCTCATGTTCTTTTCAGCTCTAAGGTAGCTGGCATGTAGGAATAATCATAGAAGAAATGAAATGGTTCACTCCATTGGCAATGACGGACCCAGAAATTATTTGCTGGGGGTGCGGATGAGGTGTTCAACCATATTTTCAAGGGGTGCGGTCGGGTTTTTTTGCCTAAAATATACACTAAATTTTTATTTTCAAGGGGTGCGGCCGCCCACTCTGGCCAAAGGGTAGGTCCGCCACTGTGACCATTGGAACAAAAGATGAATGTTATTTTTCAAGTCTCCGCCAACAAACAAAACAAATAACACACGAAGAATTTGGATTGAATAATAACTCTCAATCTTATTGATCAGAAAATATAACTAAAAAACTTATTTTATAGACTCTTAAACCATACAGGGCCGGACCTATAGTATAAGTCACAGGGCCTAGGGCCTCCAACTAAAAGAAAATTTATATGCTAACTATAATATTAGTGCAAATTTATTGTTTTAGATTTGTTTGATTTCTTATACAAGCAAACCACTCTGTGTTATAATTAGATTTTTGCTTGGATCCAAATACGGATAAAGGAGTACCGCGTATAATAATCAAAAAAGGAAAAAGGGCCCCAAAATTTCATTTTGCCTTGGGCCTCCAAAAAGGTTGGAATGACCCTGAAACGATACCTCGGTTTATCTCTTAAGAATGTGAAACCCTAACTTGGTTTATTTATACTAACCCTAACCTACTAGCCAGGACATCACCATACTAATTAATTTTAACACAATTAGGAAACTTAACTAATTTAACCAACTCGCCAAATTTGGCCCCAAGTTCACCAACTTGTGACTTGTTTAAACTCATTTAATTTATCCCTGACCAATTTACTTTTTTATTTTTTTGAACGGTGACTTTCTTTTTTGAGTGACCCAATGTCACACCGCCTAAACGGCAGCCCTAGCCAAGATCTGCCAGACTACGTTGTCTTAACCGGGCCCGCGCTGGGTTGGTCAGACTTGGTTACGGCGTTCCCCCGAAAACCGTACTGCCTCCACACGAGAAGCCTTGCTGAAGTAACAGCCGGATGAAAATCAAACCCCCCTCGGTGGGGTTGTCACCATCATTGCCCAATATCCACCCCAATATGACACAAGTGGGAATTGAACTTGAGTCTCCATTGGAAAACCCAAGTCTCCTACCACTAGGCCCAACCCGACAGCGTCTAATTTGGTGCAATACAATGCAATAAGCCCTCTAGATAATCATGTGATACAAGAATTAGGACTATAAACAATATCAACAGTCAGCAGTGTGGTAATTCACCCAAAATTAGGAAGAATATCACCTACATTTCTATAATTAACCTGAAATTTGGACTGTAAAACAACAACTTATTTGAACTCCATAAAACCCTAAAAGATGTACGGAAATTGAGTACATTAAAAAAATACAAACAGGCCATAAAATTAAACATCTAAGAATATTATATCCTACTTCTGCAACAAAAAAAAAAACTACCAAATCTGCAACTGCAAGCAAAATGTGTAAAATTCAAAGCAGATAATACAAATTCTGAACACTGAAAATCAAGTAGAATGTAGAAAATTGAGCTACACATATTTAAAAGAAAAATAGACAGAGAGAGAGAGCGTTGAGAGACCTGAAGAAATGAGAGCCATGAAAGGAGAAAGAAGAAGATGAAGATCATGTGGTATTGTATGTATGTAGTACGTTGAGTCATGGAAGAGGAATAATACGAAAAAATGCTAATGGCGCCATTGATGAATATGGAAATGGTCCCCCCATGATGGGTCAATTTTGGGGTTTTCACTTTTAACCAATACCATTTTATTAAAAAAATAATATATGTTTCTACCACCTACACAACCTAACCATACTCAATTTTTAACACACGTTCACAACCGATCCAAACCTAAAAATATATGTTTTTTACGAACTTGGTTTTTAAAAAATTATATCGGGATGTTCCATAAAAAATTAAGAAATTTGGTGTATCTAGTTTTTTTTTAAGTTTAAATATTATAAGTTATTTGATTAATTAAATTATTAAGAGTATTAGTTTGGATTGCAACTAAGGTTGCTCCACCAACCTGGTTGTCAACTTTGGTTGGTGTGAGTATGAGTTTCTTTTTATAATTTTTTAAAACTTTTTGTCTTATTGATGAGTAACCTAACACTAGATCACCAATAAACATAGTTTAAAAAACTTTATTTAAATAATGTTGAATCAAATTTAAAAAGTGTGTATCTATTATTATGTAATTATAGATGGTGAAGTTAAAAGAGTTTTAGTCAAAATGTGTGTATCTATTATTATTACGTATAATTAATAATTTAATCAAAAAGTGTGTATCTATTATTATTAAAGATGCTGGAGTGAAAAGACTTTTACAAAATATATATTATTTTTTCATATTTTTTCACTTTACATTATCGTCATATAAGTAACAACTCTCACTTACAATTTTTTCACATTTGATATGTAATTCTGTAACTATTTCACAAGTTTTTATTACCCAATACGGCAATACCAATTAAAATAATAATTAAACTATATCAAAATTAACCTTAAAAAAAAGTGAAAAGTGGGGTTAGGTGGAATTTTTTGATTGGTTCAAACAATTAATTCATAAGTCCATGTGTAGTCACATAACGCCCCCTTAGGGGCTTTATATATGTATATATATGTGTGTGAGTGGTAACTGTTGGATTTTTGAAAATAATCCCCCCTCACGCCGCGAAGAGGATAACGGGAGCACAATTTGAAACATCCATAGCGTCCCCTGTAATGGTGTTGGGCGGTGCTATGAGGCGCCATGTTTGATTTGGGCGGTATATCACGGACCACTACGCATGGCCTAAGCCAAAAGTGAAGACTGCACACATGGTGGGCATGGGAGCAGTCACGCCTTTTGGTTTTAACTGATCTTTCACGCCCCTTGTATTAGTATACCCATAACAGACAGCCTTATAATTTAGTGTATTAATTCATTTTATTAGCTTTTTTAATTTAAGTCCTTAGTACATTTTCATTTATTAATTTATTGGATTATATACTTAATATAAAGAGTAAATTACCAAAATCGTCCATTATGTACGCATCATATTACAAAGTGTGTCATTTGTCTTTAATAATTAAAAAAACATACTCAATGTTTACAAATCCTAACACATTATATCCTTTATCCCAAACATTGTTAATTTTCTCAGTTAACTCATATCATGTGAGGCCCACGTGAGGGCATAAAAGTCAATTCACCTCCCCACTGCCTTTCCTTCTATTAAAACCCTAAATCCCCAAATCGACATCCCCAATTCAACACCTGCAAATAGAGGGACATAAGTTGACTAGATTGACTGAGGGTAAAAGTAAAAGTTTGTAGGTATGCATGGAAGCTCTTGCTGCTGAATATAGTTTGAACACATCAACAAAGAAGCAAACCAAAAGAAATTACTCGATTATGCCATCTTCTTCATATCGAAACCATTGGTCCCTCACTCACCATATATGTAGGGAGCTTCTTCTTGTTGACTAGTTAAAGCTTTTGTAAATCAGTTGAATCTTTTACCTAAACTTATTTGATTTTTAACCGATATAGTGCAGGTACTCCAAACTGTAACAACCCGCACATTCGAGCGTTGTTACTACTCGTTATACTCGTTACGCCTAACACCAGAGATTCGAATCATAATGTAACTATATCGCATACACCGCTATATCACAATACTTTCGCATACTATCGCATATTTTATCACTATCACATCACATTGTACTTGCTGACAACCATGAAGATGTCGAGTAAGGACCAATTCTACCCTCCTTGATAGCCGTGATATGTCACAGTGCAACTCATTACTTAAGACGCACAGCGCATCGCACACATTAACGTTCACGATGACATTGAGAGAGGACCTATTCTACCCTCCTCGATGAACGTGAAGCGTCGCAAAGTAACGCATATTCGAAACGAATCCCGGTTACTGTATCGCAACTTTAAAATATGGATATGTATATACGACCCAACGTGACTAATTGTAATAAATATAAGAAAATGTAAAATCCTTACCCAAACTATCGCAACGCCTAACCATCAAAACGGAACGCCAAAACTCAACACGAAGGAGGCATCTGATCGAATGGCATTTCTATCGAATGACCATCCGATCGGACAGCCATCCGATCGGACAGCCAACCGATCGGACAAGCCAACCGATCAGACAGGCCATCCGATCCGGATGACTGCCCTTTTCTCTTCCTCTTTGCCTATAAATACCCCTCAGTCGCATCAAGAACACTTGATGTGACTGCTACTGTTCGACCAGACGCTCCAACCCCTTCATCTCTCGATTTCTCACGATTCTTGTAAGTTTTCAACCTAAATCTTGTACTTCTATGATCTATGCGCACTTCTTCGTCCTTTTCACCTTTGGATCTCAATTTTTAACCGTGAAATCAAGGGATTTGGGGTGTTCCAGGATGATGTCATCATGGAGTTCTTATGAACTTCAAGCTTTGGCCTTATTCCACCAAGAACAACTCAGATCTAAAAGATTTCCACAAGATTAAACAATGTGTCGCATAAGTCTACATTCATTCACAGTTAAAAGGATTGAAAGATGGTTTTCCAACTTTCTTTCAACTCTTTTATACTCAAAGCACTCAAGACCGGTAGAATCGGAGCTTATACCGACCTTCTACTCATTCCTAGTGTCGTGTTGGTTCAAGATCTGATTTCTAACAAAGAGACGACCAATTTCGGGTTAAACATGGAAAAACCGTCAAGAACGGCCAGATCTGATGGAACGGGTGCGTTCCCGGCCGTTAGAACAAGTCGGACTTGATGGAATTTCAGTTGTTTAGCATGTCACAGCATCGTCTCGACCTAAACCGCTGAAAAACCTTCAAACTTATCAATAACAGCTGGACAGGCCGGCCAATCGGACAGGCCAGCCGATCGGACAGGCCAGTCGATCGGACAGGCCAGCCGATCGGACAGGCCAGTCGATCGGACAGGCCAGCCGATCGGGCAGCCCAGCCGACCGGATTGCAGTCGTCCGAACGGGCCGGCATCCGATCGGATACTCATTCACTTCTTGTTTATCTTGCTACCATTTAAAGCGCTCTCCAATGCTCACACAATCGATCTGTAATCAGGATAATCTCGGACACCTTCCCGCCAGATCCAACCAAGCTGTGTTAAGTTGCCGAATACGCACTGTGAGTATACTCGAACCCTTTTTAATCGCATTTTTGGGTGTAACATACGTTCCTAAATAAATCGAACTTATCAAACGAACTATTCAATCAATCTATTTATCACTTGCGAATAACTGTTATGCATATTTACACGTGATGCTAGTTACATATGTGTTAGGACTTATACTCGCGAGGTCCCGCCTTAACTACTATAGTACTATAGTACCCGACGGGGTCTAGTTAGGATGAATAGCAATCGCAATCGCAGCTCGAGTGACTTAGCTGGTAGTATCTGTCTTTTTGCATGTATGTTAAGGTATCTCGTTTATGTATTTGGTAATTCGCAGCACTTTTAAATCGCTTTTAATCTATCTTTACGCTGCACTATCAAAACTTGTATACTCGCCAATACTTTTGTATTGACGTTGTTTTAACGTATGTTGCAGGTTTAGATCGCAGACTACATCAAATCAAGCTAGGAAGTCTAGAAACTCACCTAAAATCTAGGTTGTCGGATGTGAATTGTTCGAGAGAACAAGAAATCTGTGATGACTTATGTGATTGTATTATTTGTTAGTATGGGATAACGAATGTAATAAATATTGTCGCAATATAGTTGTTATGGATTCTCTTGAGCAATCTGATTCGCCTAGTGTCGTGCCCCAATGATTCCGCCATCGGTTGGGGTGTGACACAAACACCGCACAATCTTCAATTTGAGATATTGAAGAAAGACTAGGATCTTGGTTGGTAAGCAATTCTCTATCAAATGTTAATGATAGTGGTCAACATATTGACATCACAGTGAACAAACATGAAGATAAGTGTCCAAGTGAGCAAAGTGAAATATCAGCAGAAGTTAAAGATTGCTACCAATCAGGAGACAGTTTCAGAGAATTCAATGAGTGTTATCCTTCAACAAAAGGAGATTTTAGAAGTGATGGAGTTGAATTCAAATGAACATGACAATTTGAAGGTATTAGCAACAGGCGATGGTACTAAAGTGAAAACAGGGTGGGTTTTAAGAAAGGGAAAGACAGCGGGCATTCTTTCATTTCTTGAAAGGCTTTCTCGGCCTCCGGAGTCCATTGAAACTGGCTCTTCTTGACACAATTGCGCAATGTACTTATGAACGGGTAGGATTTGGCAGCATGGTTCGCTAAAAATCTGTTAAGCGCAGCCAGCCGACCAGCTAAGCACTGCATCTCTTTGATGGATGCTTGTGACGGCATACGTTGAATAGCCTCTACCTTCTCTGGATTAACTTTGAAACCGTCCTTGGTCATGATGAATCCCATAAATTTACCCTCCTCCATGCCAAATGAACATTTTACTGGATTCAGCTTCAAATTAACTTTGCGCAAGGAGTCGAAGGTGCACGGATCAGGTTCTAGAGGTTTTAGTTCTTCAGGTGGGTATAAGACCGGGTATGACCTATTGTCGTCAAACGATGGATCATATCCTAGAGGACGTGGAGTTGGGATTCTAGGTGACTCGTCTGGGTTAAATGCAGGTATCGGGAATTGGTTCTCAGAGTCGGATTCTAGCATCGGTTGGTCTGGTAATAGTGGAGGTTCAGCTACTTGGTTTTGGTTGGTATCTACGGCTGTAGTGGCTAACATGTGGAAATTGGCCAACTGTCTATCTAATTCTTCTTCCCAAGGCGGTCTACTGGTTACTTTCTGAATATGTGCATCTGCCTCCCTGTTGGCCCTGACTATTGCTCTCTGTTGCTGTAACTTCTTCATTCTTTTTCTCCTCTCATGAGCTCCTCTATTAAACCAACCTCTTTTCTTAGTAGTAAAAGGTTCCTCTGGTTGTGCTTTAAAAATAAATATTCCCTCTTCTATATCGGCTGAATATCCTGAGGGATCAGGTTGAGATGATGTTCTCTCATTTTTCGGTGAACTATCTAAATGACGATAAGCGTCTGATGTTCTTTGATCACTCGTACTGTAAACTAACAAATAGTCAAATAACACATAATCACATAATTTATTTCCTAACACAGAATTTTGAAATTTCAGTGTCAGCAGAACACTTCTTTGGCTTAAATCAGTGGTTGTAGCTCTGATACCATCTTTTGTCGCAACCCCCGATCCCTACCCGGGAGCGGGCAGCCGCGAGCCTCAGAGCGGATGGTATCGGTGTTTATTAATTTGGCAGCGGAATACATCAAGACCGTAGTTAGGAAATATTTTTATCAGAGTAAAACACCAAACTTTTATAAGAATAATTTATGGGGATAAAATCCAAGTTCATTTGATAATACATTGATAGGGATAAACTCTAATTATTGAAAACAAAATGTCTTGTTTATTTAGGTAACTTTTATAGCCACTTTTCCAAGCCTTCAGTGCTCTCCAGCTGGCTTTTATTGGGCGTTTACATTATGTTACCTGAAACGCGTTTTAAAAACATTTTGTCACCAAGAAATACTGTTGAGTGCATCCCAGTTTAATCAAAACAGTTTTATCACTTTAACAGAATTGAAGGCAACCCGCAATTACATTTGCTTAATCTAATCAATTACCCAATTAGGACTGTCAACCCGACTTGTTGGTCATATTACTCATTGGCTAACTCTTTGTCCAATGCTAACGTCTCACAAATTTCGTGTACAAAACCCCAACATACCGGCAGTAATTGTAGACTTACAAATACTCAATTACTGTAATGTATAATTTAAAACAATTGAGGTTTTTATAAAAAATAGTTTACGAAAAGCAGATGGACTCACAAAAAGATTTATAAAAAGAGAATGTACTCACTTTGCAAGTTTAGATAATACTAAGGCTTCCTGAGAATCTCCTGGTTATTATCTATTAAATCAAATAATGCACACGTGTTAGTAAAATAACCCAATTCAAATTAACCGTACAACTCGAGACAAAATTCCAATGACTGAGTCGGGCAAAGCCGACATGCATTACGGAAATTCTAAATCAATCGGGTGTACACACGAGACAGAATTCCAATGACTGAGTCGGGCAGAGCCGACATGCATTACGGAATTCTAAATCGACCGTGTAGGGTAATAGAAGAGTTATAGTACTTACAACGAGGCAAAGCTTCGCTAAATAGTGGGTATTATGCTCGGGCAGAAGTTCTACTGCTAGAGAATTTAGAGAGAAAATCGGGAAATGAACGACTGAACAAATGAGCCCTCACCCCCCTTATATAGGCTGTTCGAGGGGTCCGTCGTGTCACACCCCGACCACGTAAAACATCAAACCGTGGCAGAAACATCGGGGAGTGTTGTAACAGAATTATTGTTTCACAACCATGGCATACAAAGTTATATTTTATTGAATCAAACAAACGAGTTACATTGTCTTAAATAACTGAAACAAAGAGTACATAACAAGTTTTAACTAGTCTAGTTCCATTTTATCGTCACTAAGGCCCAAGTCCACCCTAGCGTGTCACGAACGTCCTATGCATTAGCTCCTGAAACACATGTGAAAATAGGTACGTCAGCATAAAAATGCCTGTGAGATACATAGGTTTTGTGAAAATAGGATTCATGACTTAAGTTTAAGAAGAGTTAGTCATGAACCTTGTAAATTGTTTTATTTTGTAAATCGTTTAAAAAGTGATAAAATCAGATGATACGTATAAGTAAAAAAAATATGTATGGCTAAATAAATAACCAAGTAAAATAAGTTGTAACAAATAAACTGTTTTGTAAAATAATGTCTTGTGAAAAATATGTTATTTGTAAAAATGTATAAAACCAAAATGAATGATTTAAATAACGCTACGACATGTAATACAATACAAGCACTTATACCAGCGGCGTATCCACCATGCTTGTATCACATTACATACGTTCCGTTACTTAAACCACTTACCCAAAGAAACCACCAATGTAAATTTGCCCATGTCTAAACCAAATTTGTCAGATGTCATTCATGTAGTGTGTAAACAAAATGTCATGTATGGCAAGTGAAATATGTATCTACTAAACCATAGGTGAAAATGCATAAAACAAGGTATTGAAGTAAAACTCAGTTTAAATCAACGTTATGTTTTGTGGAAATACATGCTACACTGAATACAAACATTTATATGGTATTGTAAAAATGCATACATTCAAGCCTTATGACTGTGGTGATAAACCTTTAAACAAATTAAAGGTCTATCGGTTTTTATGTTTAAATCGAATTCGGTCATTCCTTTCATCCAAACATACCCAGGATGTCGGGAACGGGAGTTGCCAATTCCTATGGTACCACTACCTACTAACGAGCGGCGTGATCAAAGTTAATGAATGTATATGGTCCCACTTAAACAAACCAAATGTCATACCCAATACGTAAGCAAGTGATGAAAAACAAATGCACTAAGTATGATGAACATACATAGCGTGAAAAGGTAATGTAAACAATGTACTAAGTATGCGTTAAACGAACATACGTAGCATAAAATGTCATGTAAAACGATGTACTAAGTATGCACACAATGGACATACATAGCAAAAACACGATGAAAGCATGTACTATATGTGTACTATTGAACATAACAAGCATATGATATGAAAACATGGAAAGCATGAAAGTAACAAGTAGGCACATGTGTTTCACCCCAAAATGTTTGGAAAACAGTAAAAGAGGGGTACTATGTACTCACTTGAGATTGCTTAGAAGTCGTAGGATAACCACCAAGCAATGCTAGAAGATCACGGAAATCAAACGGCACCTATATAGGTATCTACATTAATAAACGGACCTATCGGAGAATCGGGTAGTATGAGGGTTCGTAAACCAAATAAGTAGGGGAACTTATGTAATATGGTTTAACAAAGCCTACGTACTAAAGCGAAACCTATCCTAAGTGCTTTTGACCCGTTACGACCCGCTTAGGTAACTTATGCTACTTTAACGCGTCGTTCGCGTAAAACGCGTTCGGAATGCCTAACTAGTCCTATGACAAGCAAGATATGCCTTAGCATGTTTAATATTGTTGTTAAATCAGTTTGGATGTCAAAATTTATGTTACATAGGCTTAAAATGAATTTTGGCGCAAAAAGGGTATTTTGGTAATTTACCTAAGGCATAAGAACTACTTATCATACAACTACTTAAACATTGTGACCATAAGGTATAACCTCGGAAAGTTATTCCCTGTACAATTATGGTCACCTAAAGTGTTTGGTCGGATCCTAATGATCGACCAAATGGGTCGGGTTCGAAAGCATAAGCGATTGATTAGATCGCTTACCTTTACGACCCTAAACAAGCACAAATCTAAAAGCGACGAGCTAAACATGCTAGAACATGTTTAGTAAAGTTATAAAACAGGTTTGGTATTAAAACAAATGATTTTAATACCCTAGAGTAGTTTGGTTACAAAATACGTGAGAAAACGCATTTTGGCCGAAACTACGACTCGTCACTGAGCCTAGATAACGTGGTAATCAGTAGCTATAGTCACTAGGGACTATAACCATCGTGATTACGCTCATGTTATGAAGTTCAAACGAACTTCGCGTTGACCATAAACTGGTCAATGCAGAAAGTCAAACACAGTTTGACTTTAACGCTAAAACGAACGATAAACACGAAAGAATACTTACAGAATGTCCCCGCAAGGTTTGATTCCAAGTAATCTCAGGTAGGAAGTGTATGAACACAACCACTTAGAGAAAAACTCAGATCAAATGTGAGGGAAATGGGCAAGGCATGGGGGGTATTTATAGATTTTGTAGAGCTGTTAAGATCGTTCCTCGTTATCCGAGATTCAATCCTAGCCGTACACATCAAGCCCATAGTTTTAGAAAACCATGGGGGCCCCTAAACCAGCCCATAGACTCAACAAAACCATGTGCAAGGGTGGGTAACAGCTGGAAATGGCTGGAATGCAATTCAGCTGATCTGGGCATGGCTTACGGATCGTAAGCATACCCATACGGTCCGTAAGGACCCTGCAGACCAACATATTTTGCATTTTGGCAGTTTTGGTCCCTGTGCGCGTATAGTCGTGTTTTGGCACTTCTAACACCCGTCAAACCCATTTTTGAGCTCTACAAGGATGCCAAGCTTGTTTAGTGATCATAGTTGCATAGGGAATAATCTCTGATGTTATACCTTATGATCACATAGGATTGGTTAGTTATTTGTTAAGTAGCTTGTATGCCCATAGGAAATGACCAAGATGCTCTTTTGAAGCATAAATCCGTATTTTGCATATGTGAACATGTTTTTGACATATAATCTGATTTAGTAACATGTTTAGGGAGTCAAAAATATGCCGGATGTCGGTTCGTTTGGTCGTACGATTGCATTGTTCGGCTAATTACGACGGAAGTCGTAATGAATGCAAAAACGGTCCAAATTGCGCGACGAATGGATTTTAAACAAGCCAATCACTAAAACATAATATTTTAATGATTACATAAATTTTTGGATGTCCGGATGTATTCAGAACGTAAGTTATGCGCGAAAATGCAAACTTATGCACTTTTTGACGCTTTTAGTCCCTGAATGACCCAAAAGTTTATTTTAGCACACCGAACCCCTCAAAGCCTATTTCTAAGCTATGTAAAGGATATTTAGGGTGTGTTTAACTTATGGGCATGTTCCGGAATGTTCGTTACAGTTCAAATCGGCATACTTTCGCAGTTTGTCAATTTTAGTCCCTGTAAGCGAATTAACTTGATTTTGCCATACCAAAGCCTTCAAAACTTATTTCTAAGTTATGTAAAGGTTATTTAAGGTATGTTAAGCATAAATTGATGTTCCGGAGTATTTTTCGCGTTAAACTGATTGCGTTTGCGCACCAGTTTGCGTATAACTCTCCAGAAAGCGATATAGAGTTTGAAATCGAATAATAGTCAAAACATGAAAAAAAACATCAAACACAAGTAAACAAACATTGAGATCAGATAACTTTATTTCATTGATAACTGAATTGTTTACAATGATTACAAGCACAGATGTCACACGTCGCGCCCCGCAACAGCCAAGGCTCAGGCCTTCGCGGCCCGCGAGCGCCTAAAAGGCGGCCATAGCCTTGCCGAGTCAGCATGTAGCCTTGCCACGTGTCTGCCACGTGGCACCTAACGTGTCCGGATAAGAACTAGGCCGTCGCGCCCCGCGACAGACCAAGGGGTCTCCGTCGAGGCCCGTGAGAGACTACCAAACTTGGTTTTTGTTGATTTTTACAAGTATAGGGTCATTCCGGGTCCGGTTCTTACGTAAGGGGTATATTTTAGGACATTTCGGGTGTCCAAAATATTTTTAGGAGGGTTGTTATGTTTAACTAGAGAATATTATATATTAAAGAAAAGCAACTCCACCCAGAATCCCGATTGCAAGTTTAACACAAAAACCCGTTTACAGGCTCATAACACCACATAGACATGACCTTGGAATTAATGACTTTGATTAATTATTAGGGATAGTTTTTAAGATTCACCATACAACCTAATAACCCGTTTGATTATACCAATTACCCACCAATTTACCAACCCGCTAACAATGCAAGAAAGTTGCCAATACGCTTGATAAATGACAAACAATTCAAATATAATAAACGTTTCACAAAATCAACACAAGTGGTCAAGATTTACCAGTTAATAAGAATCAGAAAAAAACAGAGTTTAATGTGAAAATCTAGAAATCAATCATCCGAGGAAAGTCACAAGAGATAAAGGTAAAGTCCTCCAAGTTTCAGATTTTAGGTTCACAGCAAACTCAAGTTAATCATTAATTGGACACCACATAGATATGGTGCTGAAAAGTCGGTTAATTTAAGTGGTAACCAAAAACAGGTCTTTGTCATCAGATCTTTACTAGTTTAATTACCCTATCTACTAATGTGAGTCATCCTATTCTATGTCACCCAACAAGCTACAAGGTCTTGTCATCAACCGAGCAAGTTGTAAAGCAAGAACTCAAACACATGCAAATAGTATAAATAAACCAACTCATCAAATTGTTTATACGACGTTGTCAATGCCAAAACAAATCCAAATATAAATAAACCTGGAAAAAATGTTTAACCTTATGAACCGTACACTTAGAGAATGCCACTTAAACGATACCGTGTACAGCCGCCAAAAGGCGGCTACGTCGCACTGTCTCCTTGCCTTCAGCCATCTAATCAAATCCTCCTTTTTTTTTCGTACAACTCTCCTCTTATAATAATAATGCCCTCGTTTCCTTTTTCCTTCCAACAGTGGGCTTTCAAATGTTGTAATCTTGGGGCCTTATCTAAATATTTAGTAATGCACTTTTAAGAGCCCACCATAATTAACCTAATGTTAAGGGTCTGTTTGATATGACGTAATGAAATAGATAAGGGAATGGAATGGACGAGGTAGTGGAATGGACAAAGGAATGAAATGAATCATTACATTCCATAATCTTGTTTGGTTACCATGCAAGAAAGGAATACATCATTACCTTGTGTTGTTTGGTATGTAAGAAAAGAGGAATGAATTAAATCGGCGATAGGTGGTGGCGCTGATCGGTGGCGGCTAGTGGCGGTGGCAGCGATGGGGGGCGTTGGTCGGTGGTAGTGGTGGTGGGCGGCGATGGTCGGGGTTGGCGGTGGTCTGCGGTGGCAGGTGGCGGTGATGGTGGTCGATGATGGTGGCGAAGATAGTGGGTGGTGGTGGTCGACGATAGCAGGTGGTCGACGATAGCGGGTGGTGGTCGCGGAGGATGGTGGTGGTGGTCGGCGGAGGGTAGCGGTAGTGGTCGGGGCGGCAGTGGTCGGTGGTGGCGGGTGGCGGCGATGGTGGTGGCGACGAGGACGGTGGTTGGTGTTGGTCGACGGTAGTGGGAGATGGCTGCGGAGGATGGCAGTTGTCGTCGGGGTGGCGGTGGCCGGTGGTGGTGGGTAGCGGCGATTGTGGTCGATGGTTGTGGCGACGGGTGGTGGTGGCGACGAAAACGGTGTGTGGTGGTCGTCGTCGGTAGCGGGTGGTGGTAGCGGAGGATGGTGGTGGTGGTCGGCGGAGGGTGGCAGTAGTGGTCGGGGTGGCGGTGGTTTACGATGGCGGGTGGCAGCGATGGTAGTCGATGGCGGTGGCGGCGGGCGGCGGTGGCGTCGGAGGACGGTGATGGTGGTGGTGGTCGGCGGAGGTTGGTGGCGGGTGGTGACGACGGCAGGTGGTGGTGGTGGCAAATGGTGGAGGTGATGGGCGGTGTTTGTGACGTAGGCTTAGAGAGGGAATGGAATGGAAAAAAAATAGGGGGAGTGGATGGAATGAATTTGAGGGAATGGAATGACTTATGTAATGGGTGATTCCATTACGTTGACCAACCAAACACACTTTTTTTTATTCCCTCGCAATAGTTCATTCCATTCCACCTCCCATTCCTGCATACCAAACACCAGCTAAATTCTTTTTAATTCCAAATTTGCACTCCTTGAAACAACTTGTGGATATTCTGTAAAACCGATGTTTTCTCATGAAAGCCCATTTAATTCCCATGACACCATTCTCCTTTTCAATATTATTTCATTGCTTTTGATTCTCGAATGTACCTACCAAGTATGTCAAAAGAATATGATTTTTTTAATTCCAATATCCATCATCTAATAAACTAATGAAAATAAATATATCTTTTAAACCATTATTATGTAGCTTAAATCTTGATTGATGATTATTAGTATTGATTTATATTTCTAACTTAATCATTTTAGCTCATTTTCTTCTCAAGCTGCATGACAATAAAGCCACATCAACAACCATATCATATACTATTATCAATGCATTTTTACCATAACTAATATTAAATAAAGTGTTTCTAAAATGCACCGATCAATGGATAATTGTTACTCGATTTTTTTTTTTGTGACGAAATATAGCGATTTTTTTTAAAATAAAAAAAAATATTTTTTTTGAGTGTTTTTATTTTTTTTTTTATTTTTTAGGTATTTTTTGGTTGTGTTCACACTGGTTCTCGCGGTTCTCGCAATAAAGGGTGTTTACTAACGGATCCTTCTCCTATATATACATATATATAAAATTTTGTTTACCATAGTTAAATAGAATCAAATTACACACTCAATACCCCATTTTTAACCATGATATATAACCTACACCATTTTCTTCCATCATCCATAAAACTTACACCAATGACCAATGCACTACAACTGTTTTTTTTTTTTTTTTTTTTTTTTTGACATTGTTACATACATCATAAGGGTGTTTGATTCCCCTCTAATAATCACAACATACAACATCAAAGTATTATACACACTGTACAACCCGTATTGCAGTACGTACAAGTTTCGCCAACCTTAGCGGATGGCTACAACAGTCTTTCTGTAAGTATGCCGCTGCGCCAACACGATAAAGACTGCTAAATTCGCAGCACTTAGACCAGCCAAAAGCCAAAAGAAGTAGTCAAGGTGCCCATAGTTCAGGTTGTCCGTTATCCACCCCGGGCTACCATCCCTAGTGGTAATGATCGTAACAATCGTCACGAGCAAAGCACTTGTATAGCTCCCGATGGCAGTTATCGTTAGTTGGAGAGCAGAACACAAACTTCTCATCGAATCGGGAGCTTGTTCATAAAAGAACTCCAACTGTCCGATAAACGTAAAAACTTCGGCACACCCGACAAGAAAGTACTGTGGCACTTGCCATAAAATAGACATGGGAATGTGCTCGAGTTCATAGTAATTGTTTCTTGAAACCATCTCCAGCCTAATGACTTCAAGAACTCCGGCACAGACCATGCTGAATATCGAAATGAAGAGGCCAGTCCCGATTCGTTGGAGCTGGGTCAACCCATTTTGTTGACCCGTGAGTCTCCTGGCCACGGGAACTATAACACGGTCATAGACAGGGACCCAGAATATTACGCTTATAGTGTCGAAAATCCCGAGTGAAGCTGGTGGAATCTCGAAACCGGACTGGCCCACACGAGGGTCGAGAGTGGACCCTTGCAGCACAAATAGGTTACTCATTTGTGAGTAAACTGTGGTGAACATGATACCCGTGGCCCATATTGGAAGCAACCGTAACACTGCTTTAAGTTCCTCAACCTGACTCACTGAGCAAAGCTTCCATGGGTCTATCGACCCGTTTGTATGATCCGCGGGTGCAACCACAGCTGCCTTATCCAAAAAACTGTAAATTAACAAGACATTGATGAGTTTATGAACGATATTTTGACCTGTTTTAACGAAACAATGATTAAATGATTTTAGAAGTAACGACTTACACGAAATCTAAAGAGTGATCGATCTTGCTGGCATCCGAAGTCTCGTATAAGAGTGAACCATCAGACGGCACCTCGATATTTTTCTTTCTAAAAGAAGCAACCGCCACCTGGCAGAGACGAACGAGCGGGCTGCCACCTGGCATCTGGTTCCGATACAATTTAGTACCCGAAAAGAACGAAACAATAGCAATCCCCATAGCAATAGTAGGAACCAAGAACCCCCAACCCCACCCGATATTGTCTTGGATCCAAACTAAGACAGAATGAGCCACAAGTGCACCGACGTTTATGACGAAGTAAAACCAGTTAAAGAAAGAACTCTTTTGTTTTTCCTCAACCTCATCATGATCGTCGAACTGGTCCGCACCGTAAGACGAGACACAGGGTTTTATCCCCCCGGTTCCTAGAGCCACGAGGTAAAGAGACGTGAAGCATAAGGCGACTTGAAATTCAGTTGCACTGCAAACATCTTTTTCATAACATGTTGGTTTGAGCCCCGGGACCGATGCTGATAGCGTTAACATCCCCATGCCCTGTTACCACAAACAAGATAAGCGGGTTGGGTAACAAGTCAAAACATGTAAATTTTTTCATGGGTCGTGTTGGGTTGACCCGGAACACTTTTTTGTTCAGGCTTTTTAAGTTCTTAACAAATAACAAGTAATGATATAATTAAGCCGAAAAACTTTTGAAATTTACATGTTTGACAATTTAGAAACAAACACAACCCATATTGACTGATAAATCATATCATGCTTACAATTGCATAGATAATTGAGAAGGCAGCAATTGTCCAATATCGACCAAGATAAGTATCAGCGACAAACGCTCCTATCAACGGTGTAAGATAGCAAGTTCCAGTCCACGTTGAAAGATTTCTTGAAGCCGTTACGCTATGTTCATTCAAATGATACTTAAAGTACCTTACTAAATTGGAGCTCATTCCATAATAAGCCAATCTTTCACAACATTCATTGCCTATAAATCATAACAATACAAATAAATCATCATCATCCTCATTATCATCATCATACTCAGTAAATCTCACCAATAGCAAAGTTAAAGCAGGGTCTGAGGAGGGTAAGATGTAGACAGCCTTACCTCTACCCCGTAGGAATAGAGAGGCTGCTTCCAGTGAGACCCACGGCTCGATAGTAGTGTTGCATCAAGCCTTGGACATAAGGCACATAACACTCAGCAATTAAGACAAACGCCGATTAGTGCATGTACTCCCTTGTCTTTTGGCTATCAACACCACCACATGATGCATGATTAACCATCCCCCTCTTTTAACGTTATTTTCACGAAATTAGTAAAATAACGTTAAAATTCGTGCACTTTCACTTTTGCCCCCCGCGCGCCCACACATATATACATTATATGCGCATACAGCAAGTGGGGCGTATATAACAATACAAATAAATATATTCCATTTTTAGGGTGACCATGAGAACCCGTTAGAAAAACTCACACGACCCATCAGGTAAATCGCAACTTTAGTACTCACCTAAGATGAAACCACAGGCCTTCCAAGTTCCGGTTTTTCTCTTATCAGCCGGATTGTTACGGTAATCTACAGTCCCATCTTTTGTATGCATGTCGTCATCATCATCATCATCTTGCTTTGCTTCTAGCAGATTATACGCATTTGATTCGGTATCAACTTCTTGATACTCACCTGGATATGGAACTTTATTAAATATGTGTATGCAGTTATGCATAGACTGATTCAAGTCAACTCAGATAACAAACACTTTACAAGAATTTCATGTTCCCATTAAAGATTCAAACTTTAATATCCAATGAACAAACCCAAATCCAGATATCCAGTTTCATGATCATATATGTAAAAAATTTGGTTACTAAGTTCCCCAAAAAGTCAAATAACATAAGGTTTTTCTCAATCAAACTACATGGTTGAATTGAATACAAAGGTCCATGACCAAGATTTAAAAAAAAGATATTGCTAAAAAATGATGATTTAACCAGTAATTAGCACAAATTACAAGATCTGACGTTGGTTTCAACAACTAACTACAAGGGGTTGACTAATAGATCAAGAACTTGACTGATACAGCAATTGACATACAAGTATAAAACAAAAACAAACAAGAAATTTAGTGAAGTGATTGACAGATTAAAGGTGATCTGAAGTTAAATTGAGATTACCCATATGAGAATTTCGCCTCATTTCAAGAGAAAAAATCAGATAGTCAGCAGCTCTACTCTGGGTACTGTGAATCGTTAAATTGAGATGTGAACCAAATGGAATATTCAAACATTCATTATTTGTCGGTTTGTATTAACTTCTTTTTGAATATGAAGCAAAGATGTAACCACACCGAGTGCTGTGGCCAAGGTCAACTACTCGACCACCGCTAGCTTCTTGGCTCTCTCAGATGCGTGAAAAACCCGATCTCCACCTGTCCGAAGGCACGACAGTGGAATAATCAATAAAACCTCGCCTGTCATCCAAGACGAACCGGCGCCACCCGTATTAGCCCTCCACCTGAATACCGCAGAAAATAATTAGGAGAGTTCCCCAACCACTACACCACTACCTAATTGGCATTTGTATTAACTAAATTGAGATATTTGTCTTGGCAAGTTGCGTTTGAAATAAATGATCGAGGTCCTTTTCATTTAAAGTTGTGTAGTGTAATATTGTTACGTTGTTCTAAATTCTAGCCCTGGAAAAAGACTTTGATTAAGAAGTTGCTCTAAAATACAACTTTGTGTCATATCAGATAGAACTCGACAAATCCGAATCAATCGACCAACCCTAGAGTAACACCTTATTGCAACCTTTTTAAGTCTGATTGAACTCGATTCAATTGTTACGGTGTTCTCATCAGGGCTGGCCCATGGGTCATTCAAGTGAAGCAAGGGCTTTGACACCAAAATTTAAGGGCCTCTTTACAAAAATATTATATATAAATTTAATAGTAATATTAATATCTAATTAGATGACAGACACTACTAATGCTTATGTCGTGTGGTGGTAAAATAGCCCTACTGTCTTCGTAAAAAAATCTGGTTCGAATCCATGAAGCTTAGTGATTTAGAGGGTGTTTGGGATTACGTTTTGAAGTGATTATTTGATTATTGCGTTTGTAAAACATAAATAATCTAAAAAAATGTTTGGATGAAAAAGTGATTATCTGCCTCCAAAACGCAGTTTTGGAGAAGCATGTACCTACATGCTTTTTCAAAACGCAGTTTTGAAAACGCAAAATCTATTTTGAAAACACATAATCTATTTTGAAAACGCAACACCAAACACCCCCTTAATTTATATTTTTGTGGTTTTTAAGAGGGTGTTTAGGGTTGAGTTTTGAAAATAGATTATGCGTTTTGAATAATCAGAATCAGATAATTAATTGTAACAAAACATGATGTTAAAAGATAGTGTTTGGATTTGATTATGTTGCTTGATATCACAATAATCAGATAATCAACTATTCGACTGTTTGGCAAATATATATTTAAAAAAATAAACAAGTGAAAATCCTTTCCTAAACGCAAATAATCAATTTTTGGAAAACTGCGATTTGTTGCGGTAGGGGGGGAGCTGCTTTTGAAAAACTGCGTTTTGTAACTTTCTAAACGCAAATAATCAATTTTTTAAATTTTTTACCCAAACACTCAAAACTGGTTATTTACGATTTCAAAACTCAATAATCTAAAAATCTCCTTCAAAACCACAAAAATATAAATTAAATCACTAAGCTCCATGGATTCGAACCAGAGTTTTTAAGTGGATAGGGTTTTTTTTTTGAATTATTTTTTTTTATTTTGGGTTAGATTTCATCTTTCAAACAATGACTATTTTGTTAGGCTCTTTTGTGATTGTTATTAATAACTGTTAATAGGGAAAGTGAAATGAACAGTGATTAAGGTTAGTTTTGGTATTTTGTTAAAGATAATACGTGTTTAACCAACTATTGAAACATGTTTAGCTAATATGACACGTCCTCGCCAACCAACAAAATCACAAAACCCCCCAAATGGCTCAATCACAGAAAGAGAGAAACACATGGAACCGAAAGAAATCCAGCAAGTGTGAGAGAGAAAGATGAGAGGAACAGTGATGCAGCGGAGAGCCACATGTGGAAACGACGGTGGTACCGGAGTTTCCAGTCACTGTAGTCACTGCAGCGGTGGTCAACAGTCGCACCCTAAGTGGTGGCAAGGGTTTTGATTGCGGTTTCAAGAGGCATCAGCGGGCGGAACCCGATGGTGATAAAGATGGCTTCAAGAAGCTCCGGCGAAATACCTAGGGTTTCGGCTATATTCCGGCGAAGTTCCAGCATATGGATTAAAGCTTGCATGTCCGATTTTCAAGTAGATCAGTGACTGATTCGTCTGCATGTGTGCTTATCTGATTATTAAGTTAAAACCCATCTACCTGACCCCATCAATCTCGTATTATCTCACCACAATATCTCTGCCTCTGTTTCTGCCCCAGTGACGTCTGGCAACCAAAGTTGAGGTTTATTGTTGGGGATTTCATTATCCTATCTGTTCACCGTACTCTCTTCGTTTCTTTTGTTGTAGATGACTGAGTTTAGCCGTGGGTTTGATGTTGGGATGGTTTCTGTGTTCAACCTCCTCTAAACTCTTTGGGGTTTTTAGAACTTTGTGGTTTAGCATAACCTTTAAAATGTTGTGTTATTTAGTTTTCGTAAATACCTTTGATGTGATTACAAAAAGGAAGGTGATTTTGTTTCAGTTAGTGTTAATGTTTTAGATCACCAATCAGCAATGTGGGTCTTACTTTTTGATGGATTAATTTGATTTGAAGCTAATTGTGGTGGTTGTTTTAAGTGAGGCTGGTTTATGTCACTTTCTGGTGTCTTGGGTTTGTTAATGTACTGTTGAAGAAAACTTGAAAGGTATATGATTGTGTAGCATGATCCTATTTTAACATGGTTGGCTTCAACAAAACGGAAAGAACCCCAAATTGGGTTCATCCATTCGTAAAGGAATATATGCTAAAAAATAGAGAGATTGATAAACATAATCTTTGTTTTCAGTAGTTTATGATGATAGAAAACCTAACAAACAATAAATTTTGTCAATGGTTTTGGTGATTTAAGTTTGCTAAATGAGTTGATTTAGGTATTCTCAAACTAAATAGTGATTTTAACGGGTCTGTTTGGGTCTTCTTAAATTAGACATTGATTTTAGTTTGTTAAACATGTTGGTCTGGTTCTTCTCAAATTAAATAGTGATTTTAGTTTGTTAATTTATCTTCTTTTCCAGTTTTTGTTTCATCGCCTCCAAGAAGCTAACCATCTAATCCAATGATTTTTTTTGGTTCAATTTGTATGTACAGAAACAAGATGTATTATTGTGGATGCTTTGTGCATTGGAACCAATCGATTATTAAGCAGTTGTGTCTTAACCTTGAAAGGCCATACTAAGGAGAAGGTATGTTCTTCTATTTTACTACATCGTTATTAGATTTAGTACATTCTTTATTAAGTATGGGTCTTTTAGAACTTTTTTTGGATTCTCTGTTATTAGGTACATTGCATGCAGTTTAGAAACTAATGAGGTATGCTCTATTTAACTAGAATTTAGTTGTTGTTTGGACATAAGCAAACAAGATTTGATTGTCTGAACAAGGATTTCGGTAACCTGATGCCTGCTTGGTGGTGAAGGAGAAACAAAGGATTGCATCTTTAAATATTATTATTTCATTGAAGCGTTATGTATCCATGCCATAGTGGTTTAGTGGTATTATGTATGTCTATACAAAAGTGTTGCGTCCTTATAAGTACAAAGTAAAAAAGTTGTTATGTATACATGATTTCACGGTTATTACAATTCTTAAGAATAAGGTTACTTTTGTACAGTATAACAAATGGTCTATGTCTATAATAATAATTTAGAATATTTATTATAAAGAAAGTATATATGTTTCAAAAATCTTCAATAGTTTGAAAGTTTGAAATGCATCGTACCATTAGGCTTAAATAAAGAAAGTATATATAATTTTCTAAAATTATTAATAGTTTGAAAGTTTGGAATTTACTGTCAGGTAGGCTAGAACAATGCAATGCTGGATGAACGGGTGTTTCAAGACGTGAATGTAAACCACTTCAAGTGGAAGAAAACTGCAGTCCCTAAGGTCAATTGTTTTGTTTAGGGAGCCATTGAAGGCAAGATCCCTTTGGCGATGGCCCTTGCAGCTAGAAACGTTGCCTTTGGCAGTGGCTTGTGTCCAGTGTGTGGGATTAATCTTGAGACAACAGACCACTTGCTGGTTGAGTGCACTTTTGCTAAAACAGTTTGGTAGATGGTGTGTGTATGGTTGAAGGTCCCTATCCCAACGGAGTTTTGTATGATTACTCAGATGTTGGAACATTGTCTTGATCTAGATATGGGGGCGAGAAGAAGCTGGTCATTTATGCCGTCTTCCTTATGACTCTTTGGGAGATCTGGATTAATCGAAACAAAAGGTTTTTGTTCGAAAGTTCACGGCTGCAACTATAGTGTTGGAGAACCTCAAAGCGGAAACCTACTGGTGTATGATGAAGAGGAGCAGAATCGATGGTCTCAATCTGGACAGTTGGAAAAAGTTTTGAGAGTCTGGAGTTCAGATAGGAGTGTTTCTGTTGTGGCTATGGTCTATAATGTTATTTTTTCTTTTTTCCTTTGGTGGATGTTTGGTGCTCTTTGTTTCTGTTTGTTTTATGAATAAATGCTCTCTTGATTGGCGAAAATAAAGTAGGCTTCGGATATAGTTTTGTATCTTGAATTTGATATACTCACTAAATACGAATAAACGCTATGTTATTGAAATATTGGAACGCAAAAGGAGTTCAAATGCAATTAAATGAAATCCGATTGTTGATTTAATTCATTGAACTTTTAGTGAGCTGGTGGTTATTAGTTTATTTTTTAAATGTGGGCCATAGCCATGTTACTAACTTTTTTAGTGGGTTCAATTTCTAAGTAAATTTAGTAGATTGAGACTTGATTAAGTTGGTAATAGGAGACTTTGTGAGACTTGTTTAATTAGCTAAACTAATACTTGGTTAATTAGGTGATTTACATAAGGTCTTTTTTTTACCTCATATAAGTTTATTTCAAGTAAGTTCTATGTCAATTTGAAATCAAAAGAGGAATTAAATTGTTCAAAAAGATTGAGCCAAATTTTATAACAATAAAACTTATTATTCAAATTTATATCTATGTTATGTTATATTCGTGCTATAAACGTCATTCTAAACCCGTATGCACTTAGAATAGTCACTCGGATGCATTGTATAATGTGTACTACAATGTCAAAACTTCCAAAGACTTATGGGATGCTTTGGACAAGAAGTACAAAATAGAGGATGCTGGCACAAAGAAATTTGCGGTAGCCCATTTCTTGGAATTCAAAATGGTCGATTCTAAAACCGCTATGAATCAAGTCCAAGAATTGCAAATTATACTACATGACATCCTCGTAGAAGGCATGACACTTAGCGAGACATTCCAAGTGGCAGCGATGATTGAAAAGTTACCTCCTGGTTGGGTGGATTTTAAGAATTATCTTATACATGAACCAAAAGGAGATGACTATAGAGGATCTTATTGATCGTCTTCAGATTGAAGAAGACAATATAATTGCCCCAAAAGGCAGCCTTGTGCAGGCTAGTGCTAGTGCAAATATGGTTGAGCATGGGCAATCCTCTAAGGGGAACAAGGGTAAGGGGAAAAAGGACAAAGAGAAAGCAAAGGCTAGCAAGCTTGGACCAAAGAAAGGGGTTGTGAAAAAGAAACCTCAAGCATTCCACACGACTTATTACAACTGTGTTGAGCCAGGACATGTGGGGGAAGCCATTCTCTCCGCCAATTATCTTTTGAACAAGATACCACTCAAAAAGAGGGACGAAACTCCGTATGAGTTATGGAAAAGAAGGAAGCCTTCACACAAATACTTGAAAGTGTAGAGGTGCCTAGCAAAGGTGATTGTACCACCTCCTAAGGCTCTTAGGATAGGACCCAAAACCATTGATTGCATATTTATTGGGTATGCGCATCAAAGTAGTGCACATCGCTTTCTTGTACATGAGTCCAAGAATCCAGATGTACACGAAAACACTATCATGGAGGTGAATCCTAACGTTGTTTCATACTTTGAAAATGTGTTTTCTTTGAGAGGACAAACACGTGCAACGTCATCAACACCTAATTTTGAAGTAGGTGAAAGCTCATCTACAACAGTTGATGAGGTAGTTCATGATAAGACACATGAACAACCTAAGGTTGAAGAAGGTGATCGTAGGTCAAGCAAAAGGCCAAGGGTTGAAAAATCCTTCGGTCTAGACTTCATGAGCTATATGGTTGAGGGCGAGCCCAATACATATCGCGAAGTGGTTTCCTCTTTAGAAGGACCTCAATGGAAAGAAGCAATAATGAACGAAATTGATTCTATATTGCAAAATCATACTTGGGAGTTAGTAGATCTTCCACCTGGTTGCAAACCACTTGGATATCGTTGGATATTCAAAAGGAAGATGAAACCTGATGGAAGTATTGATAAATACAAGGCTAGGTTGGTGATTAAAGGATTTAGAAAAAAGGAAGGTTTGGATTACTTTGATACCTACTCGCCTGTGACGTGCATAACCTCGATTAGATTGGTTCTTGCTATAGCGGCTTTAAGAAATTTGGAAGTTCACCAAATGGATGTTAAAACCGCATTTCTAAATAGTGATTTAGAAGAAAAGATTTACATGGAGCAACCTGAAGGTTTCTCCGCCCCAGGACAAGAGAGTAAAGTATGTAAACTCGTCAAGTCTTTGTATGGCTTGAAGCAAGCACCAAAACAATGGCACCAAAAATTTGATTATGTCATGATCGACAATGGTTTCAAAATAAATGAGTGCGACAAGTGTGTTTATTTCAAAGACACAAATGAAGGTTATGTGATCTTATGCCTTTATGTAGACGATATGCTTATAATTGGGAGTAATGATAAAATTATCAAAGCTACTAAAAGCATGTTGAAAGAGAGATTTGACATGAAAGACATGAGTTTAGCGGATGTGATTCTTGGAGTAAAGATCATAAGAACCCAAGATGGTCTTCTGTTAAGTCAATCTCACTATATGGATAAAATTCTTGAAAAATTCAATTCGAGAGATATGAGTGTAGCTCGAACTCCAGTTGATACCTCCCAACATCTAACGAAAAATAGAGGAGAGGGAGTTGCTCAGTTAGAGTACTCAAGAATTATTGGCAGTCTTATATATCTAATGACATGTACTAGACCCGACTTGGCTTATGCAGTGAGTAGGCTAAGTAGATATACTAGCAATCCAAGTCATGAACATTGGAAAAGTATAACAAGGGTGCTTAGATACATAAGATACACAAGAGAATATGGACTGCATTATACCCGACAACTAGCAGTGATCGAAGGATACACTGATGCAAACTGGAAATCGGATAATAAGTGGATATGTATTTACATTTCGAGGAGCTGCTATTGCTTGG
This sequence comes from Helianthus annuus, assembly GCF_002127325.2. Lineage (NCBI taxonomy): Eukaryota > Viridiplantae > Streptophyta > Magnoliopsida > Asterales > Asteraceae > Helianthus > Helianthus annuus. The sequence continues at coordinate 17,788,293 of NC_035437.2, forward strand.
AAGTCTTCTAAGCAAACGGTCATAGCAAGATCCACAATGGAATCCGAATTTATCGCCTTGGATAAGTCAGGAGAGGAGGCGGAATGGCTATGTCAATTCATGGAATATATTCCAAAATGGCTAAAGCCTTTGCCAGCCATATGTATACATTGTGATAGCTAATCAGCGATTGGTAGAGCTCAAAGCTCGATGTACAATGGCAGGTCAAGGCATATTCGACGTAGACACAACACAGTACGACAACTACTCTCAGCGGGTGTTATCACAATTGATTATGTTAGATCAAAATATAACATTGCGGACCCGTTTACAAAAGTCTTAAGCAAAGAGTTAGTTGAAACATCGTCAAGAGGAATGGGACTAAAGCCCATGGTAAATGGGAATATGAGGGAAACCTAACTTAGTTGACTAAAGATCCCAAGATCTAAGTTCAATAGGACAACTTAAACATATTACCAAAACGGAGTCACTGTGGGGGAGTACCCCAAACTAAATAAAAAGGGAGTTATATACTTCCTAGTCCATTCCAATCAGTGACATTGAAATGAGGCTAAGAATATTAAGGTTAACCATTTCGGGAAATCAAATAACCATGATGCTTTTAATGATTCATGGGAATCACCTATGTAAGAGAGAAGTAGGGTCGCTTCGAATGACTTTGTGGAGTGCGCAATCCTAGAGCTCTCGCAGAACCAAGCTAGTGTTCCAGGACCATAATAGGACACAACAATGAGGGGTTGGCCAGACCAGGGAGAGTATTGTGTGAAGTGTATTGTCGCTTACACAAATGGGGGTATGTTCAAGGACGTCGCGTCTACAAACCGCTAGTAAGCTAAGTATGCTTCACAAAAGAAGGTTCAAATGTAACAACCTACCTATCTTTCAATACTCAACTATCGAAGTATATCGTTGAAACGTGTAAGGAAAGATCGATTTCCATTCATGTGGGGGATTGTTGGAAATTTTGTGAAAATAGCATTTTCACAAATATAAGAAAATGATTTATTCCTATTTTGAACTAAAAAATAAATATAAGTAACTGAGGTTTCTTTATATATTTATTTGTGGATTTGTGTTCTATGTTGGAAGAACTTCGCAACGAACTAAACCACATCCAAAACGGAGCTACGATGAATGAGATATCGATGCTCAAAGTTTGGTGTTTGAAAGATTGAATGCTGAAATAAAAGAGAAAGTGGCACCTTGTCCCACATAGGAGAGATGAAACTTAAATGAGTATTTAATTGGAACTCTCTATCCTTAATGTTTTATGGAAGCACACACTAAGTGTACTCGCAAAGGGTGCGGATCACCCTAACTCGCACTGGCACACGCGCGCGCGCGTGGCGTGGGCGATGGGCGCAATGTGGCGCTTTGATGGTGCACTTCGCACGCTCGCATCGCCGCGAGCCGCTTGAGAGCCGCCTTTGTATTTTTGACCACGTGCGTGTGGTGGAGCACAGGGGCTGCAAGGACCAGGTGGTTGGTGACGTGGCATGCAGGCGCACGGGTACGAGGCGCATGACGTGGCAGTCAAGCGCATCCGCGCGCGAGTACACATGGCAAGTTGCGCGCATGGGCGCTGATGTGACATGTGCGGTGCACCAGAGTGAGCCAATACGGCGCGACTGTGTGGCATGCTCGAATAGGCCCATAGGTGTCGCAACCCCCGACCCCTACCCCGGGAGTGGGCGCCGCAAGGGACAGTATCAGTGGTATTGGTGTTTATTAATTTAGCAACGGAATACATCAGGACCGTAGTTAGGAAATATTTTTATCAGAGTTAAACACGAAACTTTTTATAACAATTTATTGGGATAAAACCCAAGTTCATTTGACAATACATTTGTAGGGATAAACCCTAATTATTGAAAACAAAAACGTCTTGTTTATTTAGGTAACTTTTATAGCCACTTTTCCAAGCCTTCAGTGCTCTCCGACTGGCTTCTATTTGGCTTTCACATTGTGTTACATGAAACGCGTTTTAAAAACATTTTATCAGCAAGAAATACTGGCATGTACATTCCATTTTGGTAAAGCATCAGTTGTTTACACATTACAGTATTAAGGGTGATTTTAATGTTTATATCTACACAATTACTCGGTCAGTACGTGTCACTCGACGGATCTGTGACTATGGTCATATCACACATTAGATACCCGTGCCCAATTGTGAAGGTTATCAAGTACTGTATACAAACCCCATAATACTGGAAACAATTGTAGAATTACAAAAACTTAATCACTGTAATTGTATTTGAAAACAGTTGAGGTTTTGGTAAAACATTTTGACTCATAAAAACGTACTGTCAAATATTGAGAAAAAGTGAATGTACTTACATTGTTGACTTAGGTGTGCCCAATTGTGAAGGTTATCAAGTACTGTATACAAACCCCATAATACTGGCAGCAATTGTAGAATTACAAAAACTTAATCACTGTAATTGTATTTGAAAACATTTGAGGTTTTGGTAAAACATTTGGACTCATAAAAACGTACTCTCAAATATTGAGAAAAAGTGAATGTACTTACATTGTTGACTTAGGTGATACTACTATGGCTTCCTGGTGATTCTCCTGATTATTACCTATTAAAATTTAAACAATGCACACGTGTTAGTAAAATAACCCAAATCACATTAACCGTACAACTCGAGACAGAATTCCAATGACTGAGTCGGGCAGAGCCGACATGCATTATGGAACCCTAGTTCAATCGGGTGTACACACGAGACTGAATTCCAATGACTGAGTCGGGCAGAGCCGACATGCATTACAGAATCCTAAATCGACCGTGTAGGGTAATAGTAGGGTTATAATACATACAACGAGGCAGGGCTTCGCTTTATAGTGGGTATTATGCCTGGGTATTACTTTGACTATATAGAAATTGAGAGAGAATTAGAAAGTTTGAATGGAACTCAAATGAAGCCGAAGCCCCCCTTTTATAGGCTGGTCGAGGGGTCCGTCGCGCCCCGCGACGCCCCAAGGCTTGCCCGTCGTGGGCTACCAGAGCCAAAAAAGGCGGTTGTAGGGTTGTCGAGTCAAGGGGTAGGCTTGCCGTGTCATAGGACACGTGGCACCATTGTGTGCCGGCCAAGCAAGGGCCGTCGCGCCCCGCGACACATAGGTGGTGTGTCCGTATCGGCCGCCACCGACTCCTGAATTTTGTTTTTCTTGATTTTCACAAGTACAAAGGTATTTTGGGTCCGTTTTTTCACGTACGGGGTACGTAAGGAACGTTTTAGGGTCACGTTAAGGGTTCTAGGAGGGTTGTTATATCCTCCCTACCTTATTTTGGATCTCGTCCTCGAGATCTACTGGAACAGGTGTAGGTATTTCCTTTACATCTCTGACTCGAGTTCCCAAGTGTATTCTGGTCCTCTCTTTGAATCCCATTTCACTTTGACCAGAACTAGTCTCTTATGTTTGAGGTTCTTGATCTTTCTATCTTCAATCCTAACGGGTTTCTCGATAAACTTAAGTTTCTCATTTACCTCTATGTCCTTAAGAGGTATCACTAAAGATTCGTCTGCTAAGCACTTTTTGAGATTACATACATGAAACACATCATGTATTCCTGCCATTTCCTCTGGCAGTTGTAGCGGATAGGCTACAGGTCCTATTCTTCTAATAATCTCAAACGGTCCAACATACCTGGGGCTTAGCTTTCCTCTTTTAACAAATCTGACTACTCCTTTCCATGGTAAAACCTTTAATAGTACCTTATCTCCTACTTGAAATTCTAAAGGTTTTCGTCCGCTATCTGCATAACTCTTTTGACGATCTTGTGCTGCTTTTAGTCTCTCCTTGACTTGAATTATCTTATCTGTTGTCTCTTGCACTATCTCTGGTCCAGATAATTGCTTTTCTCCAATTTCTGCCCAACAGACTGGAGTTCTGCACTTTCGTCCATAAAGTGCTTCAAATGGTACAGCATTAATACTAGTATGGTAGCTGTTATTGTAGGAAAATTCGATTAATGGTAAGTGGTCATCCCAATTTCCTCCGAAATCAATTACACAGGCTCTAAGCATATCTTCCATTGTCTAAATTGTCCTTTCGCTTTGTCCGCCCGTTTGTGGATGATAAGCTGTACTTAGATTTAACCTGGTTCCCATTGCTTTTTGGAAACTTGTCCAAAAATGAGAAGTAAAACGACTATCTCTATCGGATACGATAGATAAATGAATTCCATGTAATGAAACTATTTCATTTACATATAGCTTGGCTAACTGTTCCATACTGAAAGTTTCCTTCATGGGTAAGAAATGAGCAGATTTGGTCAATCTGTCTGCAATCACCCGGATTGTATCATTTCCTTTTCTTGTCTTGGGTAATTTGGTAACAAAGACCATTGTTATTAATTCCCATTTCCATATTGGCATCTCTAACTGTTGCAATAATCCTGAGGGTTTCTGATGCTCAGCTTTAACTTGTGAACAAGTTAGACATTTAGCAACATAATTTGCTATATCCTTTTTCATTCCTATCCACCAGAAATTTTTCCTTAGATCTTGATACATCTTATCACTTCCGCGATGTATCGTATACTTAGACTTATGAGCTTCTTCTAGAATTCTGTGGCATAGGTTTCCTTGTTCAGGTATCCACATCCTTTTCTTATGGAACTTCCAAATTCCATCTGTTCCTTGTTCTAACTCCTTAATCATTCTTTTTAATTTGTCAGCATCATCCTTGATTGCTGATTCCTGTACTTCTCTGATTTGCTCATTTAAATCTATTTGTAGATTTAATCTGAGAGAACATACTCGTTTTGGCTTTTCATGATACTTTCACCTTAAAGCATCAGCTACTACATTAGCTTTTCCAGCATGGTACTGGATATCACAATCATAATCGCTAAGAACTTCCATCCAGCGTCTCTATCTCATATTTAATTCTTTTTGCCCAAAAATATACCTTAAACTCTTATGATCGGTGAAGACAACAAATTTATTTCCATATAAATAGTGTCTCCAAATCTTAAGGGCAAAAACTATGGCTCCTAATTCTATATCATGAGTTATGTAATTCTCTTCATGTTTCTTAAGTTGTCTAGAGGCATAAGCTATAACCTTTTGACGTTGCATCAACACACATCCATATCCTAATTTAGACGCATCACAATAGACTATAAAGTCTTCAGTTCCTTCTGGTAATGCGAGTATGGGTGCGTTGGTTAACCTTTGCTTAAGAATCTTAAATGCTTCTTCCTGTTTCGGTCCCCATTCAAACTTAACTGATTTACAGGTCAGTTTGGTTAATGGAATGGCTATTCTAGAGAAATCTTGGATAAATCGTCTATAATATCCTGCCAGTCCAAAAGAAGTTCGTACTTCCGTTGGTGATTCTGGGACTTTCCATTTAGTAATAGCCTCGATCTTTGTGGGATCCACGTGAATTCCTTCATGATTAACCAGATGTCCAAGGAATTGCACTTCTTGTAACCAAAATTCACATTTTGAGAATTTAGCATAAAGCTTCTCTTTTCTCAACAATGTAAGGAGTGTATGCAGATGCGCCGCATGTTCCTCTTTACTCTTAGAATAAATTAGAATATCATCTATAAAGACAATTATGAATTTATCCAGGTATGGTTTACATATCCTATTCATCATGTCCATAAATGCGGCTGGGGCATTGGTCAAACCAAATGGCATGACGGTAAATTCATAATGACCATATCTCGTTCTGAAAGCAGTTTTAGGAATATCCTCTTCCTGTACTTTCAGTTGATGATATCCTGAGCGTAAGTTGATCTTAGAAAAGAATCGAGCTCCTTGAAGTTGATCGAACATATCATCGATTCTCGGTAGTGGGTACCGATTCTTAATCGTGACTTTGTTCAAATCTCGGTAATCAATGCACATACGCATCGATCCGTCTTTCTTCTTAACGAACAACACTGGTGCTCCCTACGGTGACGAGCTTGGTTGTATAAAACCTTTGTCAAGAAGTTCGTCCAATTGTTTCTTCAGTTCCTGCATTTCCATTGGTGCTAATCGGTATGGTGCTTTGGCAATCGGTGTCGTCCCTGGTATTAGGTGAATTCTAAATTTAACCTCTCTATCAGGCGGTAATCCAGGTAACTCTTTTGGAAAAACGTCTGAGAATTTAGATATTACAGGAATATCTTTTAATTCTTTTCCTTTAGTATTAATGATTACGGAAATCATATATACTACTCCTCCTTTCCTTTTATAACTTGCAGCTTTCATCATAGAGATGAATTTTGTTGATCGGGTTGGCTTATCTCCTTTGATTGTGATCTTATCACCACTTGGTGTACTTAACTGTACTGACTTTTGATCACATAAAATACTGGCACGATTGGCTACCAACCAATCCATTCATAATACGACATCGAAACCGACCAGATTCATTGGGTAAACGTTAGCAAAGAAACGATGGTTTAGGATTTCTATTCTTGCTCCCTGCAAGATTTCACTTATCTTAAGGGATTCCTCGTTTGCTGTCTCTACCATACAATCTTGTTGAAGTTTGGCTAAGGGTTGGTCAAGAAGTTTGTAGAAAGAAGTATTGATAAAACTTTGGTTTGCACCAGAGTCAAACAATACTTTGGCAAATATGTTATTAACTAAGAATGTACCAGCAATCACATCCTTAATCATCTTGGCTTCCTCAGCTGTCAGAACAAAGGCTCTGGCATTCTTCTTAGGAGCTTCAGTTGTTTTAGCCTTGTTGGTCGTGGCTAGAGCTAGTTTCGGATAGTTCGGTTTGATGTGACCAGCCTCTCCACAATTGTAGCATATTCTAGCATTAGCCTTTCTCCTACAATCTTCTTCCTTATGTCCTGGGTACTTGCAAAAGTTGCAGGACATAGCACACTTCCCTGAGTGCTTCTTTTTACAAAACTTACAGTAAGTTGCCGAAGGACCTGTCCCTTTTCCACGGTAAGAATTACCGTAGCGAAATTACTGGGTAAGTTTTTGAGCTAGGTTCTTTCTCTGGTTTTCCTCTTGTGTGCGTACCAGTTCATTAGTCAGGGTATTCGCTAGTTCTACTACTTCTTCTATGATTTGTGGTCTAGCTGCCTTGACTACGTGTCGAATCTCACTAATTAATCCCCAAATATAACGGGAGATTAACAATGGTTCGGGTGAAGCTAAGGTTGGCACTATCCTAGCATATTCGAAGAATATGGTAGTGTAACCTTTGCAGTCTATTCCAGTCATCTAAGATTTAGGAACTTATTAGCGATTTATTCCTTCTCATTAGGAGGACAGAATTTTCTTTCAACCATTTCTTTAAAGTTGATCCATTCCATATTATAAACTCTGTCACTTCCCCTACACTGGAGAATATTATTCCACCATTCTAAGGCTGCATTTTTGAAAAGATTAGAAGCAAACATAATCTTATCTTCATCTGCACATTTACTTATTTTTATGACTACTTCTGTCTTTTCAATCCAACGTAAGGCTTCAATCGCTCCTTCATTGCCTGAGAATTCTATTGGTTTGCAGGTCAAGAATTCTTTATAGGAACAACCGTAAGAAGCGGTTCTTCTTCTTTTAGGAATTGGAGCTTGGATAATAGGTTTCACACTGTGACTTGGTTCAGTGTATTGACGTTTACTTCCATTTGCAGATTTATTATTTTCTGCTTCTTTAACAGTCTTGATAATATAAGGCATATCATCTATAATTCCTTGTGCTACTATATGTTGGATGGCAGTGTTATCTATTTGGTTTCCGATATTCTCATTATTCTGGTTTTTCTGATTTACTTCGTTCGACATCTGAATTGGAAATATTTAGCAAGTATTAATTATCACATAATAAGAATAATACAATTACTTATATACAATCACACAAATAAGTTGGTCAAAAACGTCGATCATTGCGACCTTTACTCTTTTTCATATATATGTATCTATTACAAATTACAACTGGAAATCAGATATAATATGCATCCGTATCTATACATACATACATACATACATATATATATATATGTATATATCAAAGTACAAAATTACACATATATCTAGGTATTTTCTAAGTGTTGTTTATCTAGTACTGCATTTCTCGCTCATCATATTTCCAAACTAGTTTCTCTCATATCTGTCGGATTCTATTTCCCTCATTCACTAAATCTTCCCCATACTATACTGATGGAGTTCCTGCACCTGTTTTCGACTCATTGGGGAGTCTAATGGTTCAGGTTGAGCTACGGGTTCCTCATAAGGGTCTACGCTATTCATTTCGAAAAATGTTCTATCAATATCCCTCCATGGATCACGTTCTAAAGGCATTGGTTCATTGGGAGTATATAGGGTTGAGTATGACATATTGTCGTCAAACCATGGATCATATTGTAAAGGCTATGGGGTTGGGATTCTAGGTAAATCGTTGGGGTAAAAATGCAGGTATTGGGAATTGGTTTCCTTGGTTGGGTTCTAGCATTTGTTGGTCTGGGAACAAAGGTAACAGTGGCGGTTCAGCTAGTTGGTTTAGGTTAGCATCTACTGCTGTAGTGGCTAACATGTGGAAATTGGCCAGCTGTCTATCTAATTCCTCTTCCCAAGGTGGCCTATTGACTGTCTCCTAAATATGTGCATCTGCCTCCCTATTGGCCCTGACTATCGCCCTCTGTTGTTGTAACTTCTTCATTCTTTTTCTTCTCTCATGTGCTCCTCTATTAAACCAACCTCTTTTCTTAGTAGTAAAGGGTTCCTCCAACTGTGCCTTAAATATAAATATTCCTTCTTCCGTATCGGCTGAGTATCCTAAGGGATTAGGTTGAGATGATGTTCCCTCATCCTTTGGTGAACTATCTAAATGACGATAAGCGTCCGAAGTTCCTTGCTCACTCATACTGTAAACTAACAAATAGTCAAATAACACACAACACATAATCAGATATGTTATTTCCTAACACAAAATTTAAAATTTCAGTGTCAGCAGAACACTTCTTTGGCTTAAACCAGTGGCTGTAGCTCTGATACTGTCACAACCCCCGACCACACCCTGGGAGCGGGAGCCGTGAACCAGTCAGATGGTATCGGTGTTTATTAGATACGCATCGGAAAAAAAAATTTCATCAGGATCGTAGTTAGGAAATAATTTCAGAGTTTATAAAACACCGAACTTTTAATATTAAACAAATGGGCTAAAACCCATATTCCATTTAATTGTTTTTAAAGGGATAAACCCAAATAAATAAAACATAAATTTCTTCTTTTATTCAGGTATTTATAGCCACTTTATTTAAGCCTTCAGTGCTTCATAGCTGGCTACTATTATCTTTACAGCAAATTACCTGAAACACGTTTTGAAAATATTTTATCAGTAATAAATATTGGCGAGTTCATTCCATTTTTATAAAATATATTGTTATACCTTACAGCATTAAGGGTTTTTATATTTATTTATATTTACCAAAACTCAATCAGTATTTGTCACATGGTGGCAGTTCCGATGTGACAGTGGTCATATTACTCATTGGCTAACTTTCGTCCAATAGTGAAGTTTATCAAGTAATAAATATAAAATATATCTTATTATGATTCAATGGTATCGGTCACTAGGCGATTCCCGTGACGGTGGTCAAATCACTGTTGATCATTCTTTCAACTAGTGACTCTGGTCATATCACTGTTGATCATTCTTTCAACTAGTGTTGATCATTCTTTCAACTAGTGACTCTGGTCATAACACTGTTGATCATTCTCTCAACTAGTGCCTTTGATCATATCACTGTTGATCATTCTATCAACTAGTGACTCTAGACTTAGTAGTGTCCCGTGATATTACTTTGTCAATTATATTTCCTATGACACAAAACCACTTAGCCCAGAAAATAAAATATATCATTTTCTGTCAAACAAATAGCTATAACTTATCAAATATAATATATTAATTAAATAATTGTAATATTATTATTTAATATAATCTTAGTATAGTAGAATATATTATTTTTGACTATTTTATTATGGTATACATTTATGGACTAAACATTATTTTATAATGTAAACAGTAATTTAGGTTTATTAAATATATTTTCTTTAATATATATTTTAATAATGATTAATAAATCTCTATTTTATATACACACCATTTTGATTTATTTAAATCATACATTAAATTTATTAATGATTTACTGTTAAAATAATATTAGTTATAGGCTATGACTACTGGGGCACAATTACCCCTGTGATTGTGGTCATGTTACTATTGGCTAACTTTTTGACTAATAGTAACGAGGGTCAAGTAATGTATAAAACCTCCCATACCGGTAGTTTTTACAGAATATAAAAATTTAATCACTGTAAGTATAACTGGTAAACATTTAGAATTTTAGAAAACATTTATAAATATAACTGTATCACAAAAAGGTGACAAAATAATGACTCACAAACTGTGAGAAAAGAGAATGGACTCACTTTGTAACTTTAGGGTTCAACTAGAAAGCCTCCTGGTATAATCTTGGGTATAACTCCTGAGCTATTTAATAAATATATAATGCACTCGTGTTAAGTATAGGAACCCAAATTCAACCTTATCCCTACGTCATGAGACAGAACCCCAACGAACTTAGTCGGGCAGAGCCTTGACATGCGTTATGGGGTCTTAGATCAATCGGACAGGGTATCAGTGATCGGGGTTAAAACACTTAAAACGGGACAGGGTTTGAAGGATTATGGGGTGAAATATTGAAAAAAAAATAGATATATATGTGAGAGAGAAAGACGGCAAGATGAAAGGATGCAAACAAGAAGTGAGCACTTCTTATTTATAATGGTTACATTCTTGGAAGCCACGAAATCTCAGATGGCATATAATTAATAACTAGGATTGCGACCCGCCGCAATGCGACGGGGATACTTTAGTTATAATTAAGTCAAGGGCTGTTTGGTAGCCTCTTAATGACCATTCAGATGCTACCTCTTAATGGTTTAAAACCTCTGAATAAATAAGAGGTAACCTCAAGTCTGAATGGTTAAGAGGTAACCTTTGAATGGTAATCATCACAGGTCACATTCTTCTACTTTCTCATTGGTAAAATTCTTAATAGTTTCATTAAGAGGTAGCCTCTTAATGACCATTCAGAGGCTACCAAACAGCCCCTCAATCTAGGACCAGCACGTTATGTTAAACCTGTCAAACGGGGAAAAAATAAACGATGTAAAAACGTTCACCCACACACGCATGCTACGTCGTGTTAACTCACAAAATTTAGAACGAAATGTAAAAACGTTAAACCAAAGATGCACGTTGCGATGTGTTACGTCACAAAATTTAGAACCAAGCATAAAGCGAAAAATTTGCGGAAAATGAAAACTATAAAGGATCAAAGTTGAAAATAAAAAGTTATGAGGATAGATTGCAAAAGATAAAAAGTTTTAGGTTAAAAGTAAAAAAACAAATAGTATTGGGTTAAAAGTAATTTATGAAATACTTTTGGGTGAAAAGTTAAAAAAAATCAATTTTTTTTAGAAAACCCCCAAAGCCAACGTTACAACAACCATATGCATAACCATTTTTCTTTGAAAACCCCCTAAAGCTCACCCCGCGTTGCGGCGGAGCGTAAAACGGTGTCAAATAGTACTAATGTCACACAACCGTCATCGACCACCAACATTGACTCGACCTAGGATATGCGTGTTGCGACAAACCTGTCAAACATGGAAAAATAGAGGTAAAAACATTGAACCACAGATGCACGTTGCGTCGTATTAACTCGAAAAAATTAGACCTATACGTAAAATGAAAATTTGCGAAAGATAAAAAGTATAAGTGACAAAAGTTGTGAAATTAAATTGCAAATAATGAAAAATTTTGGGTTAAAGTTAAAAAAAATAAATTATGTAGGGTTAAAATTGAAAAAAGGTAAAAATCTTGGGTTAAAACTAAAAAATCAAGTTTTTTTTTGAAAAACTCCTAAAGCACAAAGTACAACTAATGATGCACAAAACACTTGCAAACTTATATATGAAATAATAATTAACCGGGAGGTGCCAGTTTAAAACGGTAATAACCGAAAGGTGGTGGTTTTAATAGTAACGTGGAAACATAAGCTGTGCGTTTCATTCTTATCTAGTTCCTCCATATCTTGATTTATTATACAATATAATAATGCTAAATTTCAATTACAATTACAAAATATTAACTCAACGTACATGTGATCATTTTTGTATATTATGAATACTATTACTAATATTTAATCTTTCTTTTAATTTAAAGTACATTATAAATATTGTTAGGCTATAATAGTTTGTAAACTCGTCTTAATACTTGATTTTTTTTAACATTCGTTTATACATCTTGCATCCTAATCGACCATTTACCTGTTGGTCACTAGGCTCGTCTAGGTACTTCATATTTCTAACAGTCAACTTAACCGTAATCTACCCGTTTAATAATATAACTTTTATATACTTTATAGAAAATAGAAATGTCACACATATATAAGCCAATTAATTAGTATAATATTCCAACCAAATATATATAAAATAGTTTTTAAAGCTATATGGGTTGAATAATTATTTTAAAAATAAAACTAGTTACTAGTGGTTAATAAATTTAAACAATCTATAATTCTTATATGATAAAAAATAAAATGTTACAGATACCACTCTCTGTCGCAACCCCCGACCCCTACCCGGAAGCGGACGCCGCAAGGGACAGTATCAGTGGTGTTTATTAATTTAGCAGCGTAATACATCAGGACCGTATTTAGAAAATATTTTTATCAGAGTTAAACACCAAACTTTTTATAACAATTTATTGGGATAAAACCCTAGTTCATTTGACAATACATTTGTAGGGATACACCCTAATTATTGAAAACAAAAACTTCTTGTTTATTTAGGTAACTTTTATAGCCACTTTTCCAATCCTTCAGTGCTCTCCGGCTGTCTTCTATTTGGCTTTCATATTTTTTGTTACCTGAAACGCGTTTTAAAAACATTTTATCAGCAATAAATACTGGCAAGTACATTCCATTTTGGTAAAGCATCAGTTGTTTACACATTACAGTATTAAGGGTGATTACAATGTTTATATCTACACAATTACTCGGTCAGTACGTGTCACTCGACGGATCTGTGACAATGGTCATATCACACATTGGATACCCATGCCCAATTGTGAAGGTTATCAAGTATTGTATACAAACCCCAAAATACTAGCAGCAATTGTAGAATTACAAAAATTTAATCATTGTAATTGTATTCGAAAACATTTGAGGTTTTGGTAAAACACTTTGACTCATAAAAACGTACTCCCAAATATTGAGAAAAAGTGAATGTACTTACATTGTTGACTTAGGTGATACTACTGTGGCTTCCTGGTGATTCTCCTGGTTATCATCTATTAAAATTTAAACAATGCACACGTGTTAGTAAAATAACCCAAATCATATTAACTGTACAACTCGAGACAGAATTCCAATGACTGAGTCGGGCAGAGCCGACATGCATTATGGAATCCTAGATCAATCGGGTGTACATACGAGACAGAATTCCAATGACTGAGTCGGGCAGAGCCGACATGCATTATGGAATCCTAAATCGATCGTGTAGGGTAATAGCAGTGTTATAGTACTTACAACGAGGCAGAGCTTCGCTTTATAGTGGGTATTATGCTCGGGTATTACTTTGACTATGTAGAAATTGAGAGAGAATCAGAAAGTTTGAACGAAACTCAAATGAAGCCGAAGCCCCCTTTTTATAGGCTGGTTGAGGGGTCCGTCACGCCTCGCGACGCCCCAAGGCTTGCCCGTTGCGGGCCGCCAGAGCCAAAAAAGGCGGCTGTAGGGTTATCGAGTCAAGGGGTAGGCTTGTCGTGTCATAGGACACGTGACATCATTGTGTGCCGGCCAAGCATGGGCCGTCGCGCCCCGCGACACATAGGTGTGTCTGTCCGTCGTGGGCCGCTACCGACTCCTGAATTTTGTTCTTCTTGATTTTCACAAGTACAAAGTTATTTCGGGTCCGTTTTTCACGTACAGATACATAAGGAACGTTTTATGGTCACGTTAACGGTTCTAGGAGGGTTGTTATAACAGTGACGTGGTGCACGCGCGGAGGCGCGCATGGAATTGAGCCAAAGTGGCGCACGTGCGCATGAGCGTGCAAGACGTGCGCGCATGCACCAGTCTGTCTTACGCGCGCGCAGAAGCTTCCAGCATTTATGACAGTGTAGTTACGTTTCAACATTTGAAACTGACAAGTCAACAGTTTTGACTGATGATTAAATGATGAATTAAAGTGCATTAAAGACGTTTAATGCAGTTTAATTCTCCCATTTAGTTCGGTTTTCAGTTTCATCTCAACATCTGCAGTATAAATAGGAGGCTACCCCAGCTATAGAAGGGACACCAGCAACATCAACTTTATGCAAACAACTTTCTTCACATCTCTGATATTTCTACGGCTCTTTTCAAGGTATCCTTCGGGTTATGTGCCAGCTCCGACAGTACACACTGTTTCGACTGTTGTACCCTGGGAAACAAAACGAGTGCTCCTGGGAGACTCGGAATTTGTTTTAAGGGAAGTGTGTTGAACACGTGCCTCATTCAAATTGTTTTTCCGTCTTGTCTTCTGTTCTTGTAATTTATTTATTTCAGTTGTATTGTACTGTTTGTTTCAGCTTTCTTTATTTCTGTATTGTAATCATTGAATAAAATTTGTTTTATTTTATTTTAGTACGCGAATGGTTCCTACAATTTGCGGCAGCGATGTGGTGGTGTGTGACGGCGACGATGACTTGGCTTTGGTACCAAGTGAAAACACCGTTAAATCATCATCATCATACTCAGTAAATCCCACCAATAGCAAAGCAAAGGTAGGGTCTGAGGAGGGTAAGATGTAGACAGTCTTACCTCTACCCCGTAGGAATAGAGAGACTGCTTACAGTGATACCCCCGGTTCGAGATAGTAGTTTTGCATCAAGCCTTGAACATAAGGCACATAACACTCAGCAATCGGGACAAAGACCAATTAGTGCACGTACCCTTTTGTCTTTCAGCTATCAACGCCACCACATGATGCATGATTAACCGTTCTCAGCTTTTAACGTTATTTTCACGAAATTAGTAAAATAACGTTAAAGTTAGTGCACTTTCACTTTTGCCCCCGATGGCCCACACATATATACATGATATGCGCATACCGTAAGCGGGGCGTATGAAAACACCGTTAAATGTGTGTAACAATAATTGTTTGTTGAGAGAGAGGGAGAGAGAGAAAGAGTTATATACTTTTTTTTTGAAGCGACCGTACCTCCCTGATGTGCGGGAACCAGATAAAATCCGTAAACCCAAGCCCCCATTAGGTTCGAACCCAGGAATAAAGACCATATTCGTCCCTTCATCCAGATGTTCGTAAAAAATGAACTGAATAGGAATCAAACCTACGTCTCCACTAGAGACGGCAAGCCTCTTACCACAAGAGATTTATATAATCCATACTTACATAAAGCTATCTCCAATTTTGACTGATTTACATTGTGTTTAATATCTAATAAGTTTTATATTGATCTGACCAATTATGATAAAACCGACTTGCTTTACTAATAACCATTTTTATGGATGGTCATGATCGTTCGTTCACATGGGTTTTAATCGAAAATGTTTTTTTTTTTTTTTGTTTTTTTTACATAAAAGGGCATAATGGACATCTCATTATTTTAATTTGTTGTTTAACGTCTATTAGTGAATGAGGAGATGTGTTATAAATTGTAATCCAAAATCTTATAACCTCACACATAAACCAAGGGTCAAATTATTCTACTAATACTCTTAATTGTAAGAAGTGTAAAAAGAATTTATAGAGTGATAAATGTCCAATAACCTAAAATTAAACTCACTACAACATCACCCAAAACCTAAACACCCACACCCACACCCACTCCCCCCCACCCCACCACCCCCCCCCCTCCACCCCCCTCCCGCCGTCAAAGAAAAAAAAAACTATACCTCACCAAAAAAACCCCTAAAAAACCTAACCTCCCCCCCCCCCCCCCCAAAAAAAAAAAAAAAAAAACCTACCCCCACCCGTAAAAAAAAACTAAACACCCACCCCCACCACCACCACCACCCAAAAACCTAAACCCCCACCCCTCGGCAAAAAAAAAAAACATTTTTTTTTTGTGTGTGATAGGGGTGGGGGTGGAGGTTTAGGTTTTTGGTGGTGAATGTTTAAGTTTTTTTTTTTTTTTTTCTTTTTTTTGTGTAGTGGATTTTTTTTAAGAACCTTTGTACCCTTCTTACAATTAGGATCCTTTGTATTTGATCCTAATCCCATAAACCAAACCTAAGAGATACAACCAACTCAACATTGACTTAATAAATACCTGCCGACAATTAAAATGCAAATGACTTCGAATACAATAAACTAAGACGTAAAAACTAACGGAGAAACACTAGCCTACACCTGGAAACAACCAAGAGAACGATAACCTAATTAAGCTACATCTA
The DNA here is from genome assembly GCF_002127325.2 of Helianthus annuus. Classification (NCBI taxonomy): domain Eukaryota; kingdom Viridiplantae; phylum Streptophyta; class Magnoliopsida; order Asterales; family Asteraceae; genus Helianthus; species Helianthus annuus. The sequence continues at coordinate 17,804,742 of NC_035437.2, forward strand.
ATATCATTGCTAAAGACATGAAAGGTTCAATAAATCCAAAATTTGAAAATGACAAACCAAAGAAGAATCGGATCGATGGCAATTGAGAAACGTTGACAAATTATGAAGCTAGTTTATGGCACAATGACAATACAATCTTAGGACACCCGAAGTGGGCTCACGTCACTTGCCACTTCAGCTCCATAGCGTCCCAAACACCACTGCGGGGGCTTATGGAGGGGCGCTATACGAGACTTCGCCATCAGCATAGTGTCAAAGGGATAGTTTGTAGGGGTGAGCAGAAAACCGAAATAACCGAATTGCAATCGAAATAACCGATAAACCAAATCGAAACAAAAACCGACGGTTCAGCATAGTGTCAAAGGGATAGTAGGCCTAGTCCATATATTTTTATGTTTAAGTTTAAGTTGTTTAAGTGTTTAACCCATGCTATCAAACATCGATAGCGACATTTCTGTTTCGGTTTTGGTTTTGATTTTGCCCAGAAAACCGAACTGCACCATGCACACCCCTAATAGTTTGAGGGGCCCGAACTGAACCATGCACACCCTTAACAGTTTGAGGGGCTCACAGGATTCTCATCAATCAGATTTATTTCTTTTTTTTATATAATTTAAAGAGGGCTTTATTCTATACTGTGTAAGTTAACAATAAAGCACCACATTTATGTGGCCCCAATGCAACGTAAGAGAATTTATCCCACGCCATAGAGCCTAATGGCGTTGTAAGTCTACCTATAACCAGCAAAGGATTTGAGACAATGGGAATTGAACTCAATTACTCAAAGTATAAAAGTAAAAGAAGAAAGTAAATAACGTAAACCCAAATATCCAAAATACCTTTTATGACGGTCAGAAAACCTACCAAGGCCATGTTGTAGTGCAACACCTTAGCCGAACATGAGAGATGTTGAGTTTATAAGACATGTCTCGTATCAAATGTTATCAACATGTTTCAGGCGCATTGTTGATTGTGGATGAGAGGATAATTCCACAGTTAAGCGAATTCAGAAGAGAGTAGTATTAGAATATATGACCTCTTGGGAAGTCTCCAATCAACATAACATAAAAAAATTGGTTCGCTATTACTAACTTGTTTAGTAAAATAGTAGTGCTTAGTTGCGTGTTTAACTAAACAGGCTGTGTTCCGTTTGACTTGTTTTGCCTGTTAAATTAAAAAGACCGATAAAAAACATCAACCTGCAAACACGAAATAACTATCAGTCTATCATCATGCAAAAAACTTTGTTAGGCTAGAGGGTATGGTGATGATCCTCCAAGGGAGGATGATCTGCCACGTTTGCGCCACGTCATAGTCCTCCCAAGGATGGTCCATCCCACAAAACTAGAGGGTATGGGATTATGGTCCTAGTTGATCCTACCCCATCCCACTATGTACAAGTAACCATGCCTAATGTAAAAACACAAACAAAGGGGGCCCACCATATTTGGTTCGTCGCAAACGGCAACATCTCGATGATGAGGACGGACCAGGATGAGGACGGAGGGAGCGGCGTGGAGGGGGTTTCATCGCCGGATGAAGGACGATGCTGGACGGTCCCGTACCGTCCAGCCTTAGAGGACTAATCTGAGTTTAGATCGTAACATTAATGCCAAAACAAATCATTCAAGCCACCAATACGACTAATGCCAATAATCTAACCTAACATATAATAAAGAATTCTAATTAATGTCTAGTGTCATTCTCTCTATTAATTTAGTAAAAAAAATATTATGTTATTAATTAATATATCAGTTTAATTACTATCTCATCTAATTTTATTCTTATAATATAATATGTATATATATATAATTTTCTTCCTATATAGTAATTAGTTAATGATATTTTTTTAGTATCGATGTCTTCTTACTCTTAAATAATAATCTTCTTTATACGTCTTATTAGATATACCTATCTTCTTTCTCCTGTTAAATATTATTTTAAAATATAGAGCTAAGATCAGGTACAAACTATGTTAACTGTAAAAATGGAGATAACAGATCTGAGTCAGATATGTATTTAATCAATGATTGGTATTGATTACACATAAAGCCCTTCGTATTAGCAATATCTATTAATGGCTTCAAGGATATTTTAGTAATTATGTTATTATATTAAATACGAGGATTTTAAGATTAAAATCTGAGTAAATTACAAGTTTTGTTCTTTATGTTTACATCAAATTGCAGGTATTGTCTTTTTGGCCAAAAGTTTACAGGCGATGTCGTTAACCTTTCAAAATCATGCAAGTTTTGTCCTTTAGGCCAAACCTGGTTAGAAATCTCAGTTAAAAACTGTCATGTGCAATGCACATGAGGGTGAAATGGTAATTTCCCTCTCAGCCCTTTCAAACTCAACACTCACTCCATCATCTTCCCCAAATTTCTAGGGTTTAAGCCGCCTGCAACTCCAACCACCAATGGTCGCTTCAACCGTCCACATCAATCCAACCATTTGTCTTGTTTGCCCTTCGTTTGGTATTTCTATCATTTTGTGGTACTTCTAGTATTTTGATTAACTAATTAGTAAGTAAATATTATCTCTATCTCTCTTTGCAGAGCATTCTGCAATCCAACCAATGTCGAGGCTTTTAATGAAGAGAAAAATGAATCTCTTATGAATAAGCGTCATGGTAAAGGTGCCGATTTTCTTCGTGCTGTTAGGGAAATTATCGGTAGTTAGACCAAGCGGTATGGGGGCCGGCTTAGGCCCAGCGTCGGTCCCCCACACCGCCCCCTCGCCCCGTCCCGTCCTTTCCGGCTCCCTCTAGACAGTCTCGACGCGCCTCCCTTCTCCTCCCTTCTCTCACATATACCTATACATACATACATATATATACATAAAGGGGTTCATCCCCCACCCCTAGGTCCATCCCCTCCAAGCCACTCCTACGTGGCGCCGACGTGGCGGCCCATCCCCTAGAGGATGAGGCTCTCCGTACCCACTAGTCTTATGAGGAATTAAAATGTCATATTGTTTGGTATAGAGAGCAATCTCTGATTTAGGTTTGAATTGTATTGAAAATTGTATTGTGTTTTTTTAGGGTTACAGAATAAGGTGTATATATAGAACACCATTTTATACATTTAGCCCCTACACTATGGCATATTGTTTACTTTCCGACACTCCCCCTCAAGTTGAGTAGTGGGATCACCAATACTTAACTTGCTCAAACAGCTACTAAAGGCGTTTCCGTTGACGGCTTTTGTGAGTATATATGTGAGTTGATCTTTTGACGAAACATAAGGGAGTTCTATGATTCTTTCTTCCAACTTTTCTTTGATGAAATGTCGATCTACCTCCACGTGTTTTGTTCGATCATGTTGAACTGGTTTTTCTGAGATGTGTATTGCAGCTGTATTGTCACACATAACTTTACTGGGAGCCTTTTGGGAAAAACCAATGTCTTCTAGCAGCTTCCTGATCCAAAGAACTTCGCTTAACCCTCGAGCTGTACCTCTAAATTCCGCTTCTGCACTCGACAGAGCGACTACTTTCTGTTTCTTACTCCTCCAGGTAACGAGGTTTCCACCAACCAAGGAAAAATATCCTGATGTTGATCTTCAGTTTCCCTTATCCCCTGCCCAGTCTGTGTCAGTATAGAGCTCAACATTTAAATGTCCGTTTGTTTTGAACAACACTCCATGGCCTTCAGTTCCCTTGAGATATCTTAAAATTCTCTGAGTAGCTTCCATGTGGGCAACTTGAGGTTGATGCATGAACTGACTCACCACTCCAACAACATAAGCTATATCAGGGCGAGTGTGAGAGAGATAAATTAACTTGCCCACAAGCCGTTGATACCTTTCTTTGTCTGCAAGTTCTCCATTGAGTTCCATGTGAATATTGTGATTCACCACCATTGGAGTAGCTGCTGGTTTACAATCAATCAACCCAGTTTCTCCTAGGAGATCAAGGACATACTTCTTTTGGCAGATGAAAATTCCCCGTTTAGACCTGAGAACTTCTATCCCGAGGAAACACTTGAGATTCCCAAGGTCTTTCATTTCAAACTTTGAAAACAGATTCCTTTTCAGCCATGCTATTTCTTCTATATCATCTCCGGTAATAATCATGTCGTCTACATATATGATCAAACAAGTTACAAGGCCGTTTCTTCTCTTGAGGAACAGAGTATGATCAACGTTACTTTGGTGATACCCATACTCTTTCATGGCCAAAGTGAACTTTCCAAACCATCCCCGAGGAGACTGCTTTAGCCCATAAAGGGACTTTTTCAACCGACAAACTTCCCCTTCTTTAAAACCTCCTGAAAAGCCTGGAGGTGCTTCCATGTAGACTTCTTCTATTAGGTCTCTATGGAGAAAGGCGTTTGTAACATCCAACCGGTGAAGAGGCCACTCCTTATTGGCTGCTACAGAGAAGAGAACTCTAATGGTATCCATTTTTGCAACCAGAGAAAATGTCTCAGAGTAATCGATCCCATACGTCTGAGTGTAACCCTTGGCTATAAGACGAGCTTTGTATCGCCCAATGGAACCATCTAGTTTATATTTGATTGAATACACCCACTGGCATCCAACTGTTTTCTTTCCTTTAGGAAGAATGCACTTCTCCCAAATATTGTTTTTCATAAGAGCACGCATCTCCACTTCCATTGCTTCTTTCCAGTTCTTCTTACCTTGAGCTTCCTTTACGGAATTAGGTATTTGTTCAGAGTATAGTGAAGTAACAAACGCTTTCGCACTATTAGATAAGTTCCCGTTACCATATTAGGTACAGGATACCTTGAATTTCTAGTTTCCCTCTCTGGCGAGTACCGTTTTGGAGGGACCCATCTATTAGCTCTAGGAGGAAGAGGATATTTTTCGGTTGTCTCTGCTGCAACTGGTTCCACATGTTCAACGACTGGTTCGACTTCTTCCAAATCTGGTTCAACCTGTTCCACATCTGGTTCAACATGTGGAGTAGGTTCTGTTGTTGTCGGTTCTATGTGTTCCCATGTTGTCCCATGATTATAAAACTCAGGGTCCTCAGTATTTCTTCCCCAGGTATCACGTTGGATGGACTTTCTTCAGTGATACTGTGCTCCGCATATTGTGTGGCTGTGTTTGAAGGACTCGCAGTACTGTGATGATTTTCTGTTGTTACCTCTTTAGATGAGGGAAATTGGGTTAGCCAACTCAGAGTGTCTATACACTCATTCTCCCCCTGACCACTGAGTTGGGTGTCATAAAAATATTATGTTTCAAGAAAGTCAACGTTCATTGTGGTGAACATTTGCTGAGTTTTTAAATTATAACACCGGTAACCTATTTGATCGATCCCATAGCCGACAAATACACATTTCTCAGCACATGGGCCGAGCTTGTTTCGGTTGATTTTGGGTATGTGAACAAATGCGGTACACCTGAAGATTCGAGGTTCAAGTGTAAGAGGATGAGGAATATTGGCAGACTTAGACATACAATCTAAGGGGGTCTTAAATTTAAGAGCTTTTGTGGGAAGCTGATTCAAGAGATACACGGAGGTTGCGACTGCCTCCGACCAGAAAGATTTAGGAACCTGAGATTCGAATAAAAGGGCTCGAGTCATTTCAAGAATGATACGGTTTTTTCGTTCGGAAACACCGTTTTGTTCGGGGGTATGAGAACAAGAGGTTTGATGAATTAATCCTTTGGTTTTAAAGAATTGTTTCATGGATGTATTGACAAATCCCCCCCCATTGTCGGATCGAAGGATTTGGATTTGAGTTCGGAATTGAGTTTGAATCATAGCATAAAACGTGATAAATTTTTCGTAAACTTCGGCTTTGTTTTTTAAAAAATATACCCATGTCATGCGAGTGCAATCATCCACGAATAGTATAAAGTACCGAAGACCCTGCCCCACCCCCCCCATCACAGGAGCAGGACCCCACACATCAGAATGGATTAGTGAAAAAGGTGAAGCAACTTTCGTGTTGCTAGGTTTGAATGGTTGTCGATGGCTTTTAGCACGAAGACAGGTTTCACAATCTATTTTTCCATTTGAAGGGAAGAGTTTTTTAAACAAAAGGTGCGAATAACCATGGGATGGGTGTCCCAAACGTCTATCCATAGCCAGGCTTCCCAGTTTTCAGTTCCATGAGCCAACATCACAGTACCCTATTGAGCCACTTCATCCACGTAGTACAATCCATGGCGCTCAGTACCACGTCCAATAATCACACCTGTCCTGATATCCTGTAGGATGCATAAAGTAGGGTGCATTAGTACCGTGCAATTCAATTCTTTGGTAATATGACCAATTGAGAGCAATTTGTGTGATAATGACGGAACATAGAGACAATTTGGTAATTTCATAGTTGGTGAAATTTCAATTACTCCTCCTCTTTTCACTTGCATCGTTCCGTTGTTTGCTGTATGGATCTGAGTTTTTGAGGTTGGGTCATTGAACATATGTCTAATGGTTCAAACGTCATGGTGTCGGTGGCACCAGAATTGAATATCCATGAATTGTTTTTTCCATGATTGATTTCCATTTTTTTGATTTTTTTGTAAATAGGCTGTCAGTACGAATAAGACAGCAGACCAGCGTATTTAATAAATATGCTGGACACTTGAACTCGCATTCAAGATTTATCAATTACATTGGGAACAAATATGCTGGTGGAGCGAGAATCCGTTAGAATAACGACGTCCGAGACAGACGTTAACTTACCGACATATTTATCAAATACGCCGGTAAACTTGAACTCGCGTTCAAGATTTAATTCGCCCAACAATAATAATTCCCAACACTCCTAATGGCTAGGGTTGATCCTGCATATTTAAGGTTATCACAAAGAACTTTCAAACAGATGGTGGGTGCGGCGACTAAGAAAATCGGAGATCACAGGAATTCCCTGAAATTAGCGAAAAAGTTCAAAAAAAATAATTAGGGGTTTGCTGGCAGCGAAATTCTTGGGAGAATTAGGATTCGTGTTTGCTGGCAGCGAAATTGTTGGGAGAATTAGGGTTCATCATTTGTGGTGTGCGGCTGAGCAAGATAAACATATTTGATAAACCTTTGCTTCCGTCACAACCCTCTACGAGTCACCGGTCTTCTTCAATTCAGATCTGGAACCTTCTTCAATGCTTGAGACTACCTTCAATGAGTTTGATAACGGTGATGCTCTGTCGACGACAATGGATGCGGCGGCAGCGGAGTTACCTACGGAGTTTCCAGCAGGTTCGATTTTTTTTTATTTGATTTTGGGTTTTTTCTGGTTTAGAGTTGGATTGGCTAGGATTGGTTTAGATTTGAATAAACTGTAGATGATGAGCAAGGTTTCATGAATAAGAAACACTCATCTGATACCATGTTTGGTATAGAGAGCAATCTCTGATTTAGGTTTGAATTGTATTGAAAATTGTATTGTGTTTTTTTAGGATTAAAGAATAAGGTGTATATATAGAACACCATTTTATACATTTAGCCCCTACACTATGACATATTGTTTACTTTTCGACATAAATGGTCAAATTGCTTCAACAAATGGGGTCAAGTCCGAGGAATGTGTCGCCAGCTCAGCGTTAAGGGATGAGGTTGTCACACCTACTGTTGATTCATTCCCAAAAATCTCAGATTCTTTAGAACCTAATAATGATGACAAAATAACGTCTGAGTGGTATAATGGTAATTTGGCGGTGAAGAAAGCACCTTTACCGAAACATACTCCAGAAAGAAATATTCTAATAATCTGGCACTTTCTGCTCGAAGGTCAAGAAGTTCGGTAAAAGAAGACCCTAGAAATTGGTTATTGGAGTTGCAGGCGATTTAAACCGTAGAAATTTGGGGAAGATGATGGAGTGAGTGTTGAGTATGAAAGAGTTGAGAGGGAAATTACCATTTTACCCGCATGTGCATTGCACATGACAGTTTTTAACTGAGATTTCTAACCAGGTTTGGCCTAAAGTACAAAACGTGCAAGATTTTGAAAGGTTAAGGACACCGTTTATAAACTTTTGACCAAAAGAAGCGCTGCAATTTGTCGTAAACATAAAGGACAAAACTTGTAATTTACTCTTTCTGATATTCAAGATAAGGTTAATACAGAGATTCTAATTTTGAAATACAGATCCTTTTCAACTCATAATATCTATTTGAAATTTCTATTCGTATAATTTATATGATGATGGTTCAAATGAAAACCACTTTTAACGCGAAAAAACTCAAAAACTAACTAAGAAAGCCTAGAAAACACACAATTTTTTTTTTCAATTTTTTTATTAAAAATCGCTAGTTTTTGTATATAAAAAAACCTTTTTTTCAAAAAAAAAAAATCTTTTTTGTAGTGCACATGTGTAATAATTCACGTGTAGTACACATACACATGTGTACTATTACACATGTGCACTACAAAAAAAATATTTTTTTTTTTGAAAATTTTTTTATATACCTAAAATTGCGAAAATTGGTATGCAAAAAAAAAAGAAATTTTTTGGTATGTTTTTTAGGTTTTTTTAATTAGTTTTCGAGTTTTCACGTTAACTAGTAGATTTCATTTGAACCTTCCTCTAATTTATATTTTATTAAAAGTAAAGACATAATTAAAATAAATAAAACTTGCAGACCAAACGTAATTACAAAATGTCTCTTGACAGTTCTTTTATTTAAATTATAAACTTACAATACAATATAAATATAAATATAATAAAAAAACTCCTTAATATAAATAACGATAAAATTGATGCATAACGACTTGGTGTAGATCCTAAGGAAGAAATCAACCGAAACCAAAGCAAATTTATTATTATTATTATTCATATTCATAGCTAAAGTAAATACCATTTCTATTATCTGTCTACCATCTTCTAAGTATCCACCTAACAGGTTAATAAGGACATTTGAGCAAATACCCATATCTTTCCTATATATAAGCTTTGTGTTCCATTTGCCACACCACAGAAAACACAGCACTTGCAATTATCTAAGAGAGATGGCATCAACATGGATGCAAGTGATAGCATTAGTGGTGGTCTTGGCTTTCCCAACAATGATCGAGTGTCGTATTCGCAATTACAAATTTAACGTATGTATTTCTTTTAATGAGATTAGTTCAAAAAATTAATAATGATTGTGTATATATATTGTTTAGCATAGTTAATAATAATGTGTTTTTCTCAGGTGGTAATGACCAATACTACAAGACGATGTAAAAGTAAGCCGATAGTAACCGTTAATGGCCGTTTTCCAGGCCCCACAATAGTTGCTAGAGAGGATGACACCGTGACAGTCAAAGTTGTCAACCATGTAAAATATAATGTTAGCATTCACTGGTTAGTATTAAAACTTGTCATCTTTCTTATTGTTCATATTAAGTAAAACTCATGAAGGTTTAAAGTTTAATAACAATTACTTGATATGTAATTAAAATAACAGGCATGGTGTACGACAACTAAGAACCGGGTGGGCTGATGGTCCTGCATACATAACACAATGCCCGATTCAACCAGGAGGAACCTATCTATACAACTTCACTTTAACAGGTCAACGAGGCACACTTTGGTGGCATGCACACGTCTTGTGGTTAAGAGCCACGGTTCATGGTGCCATTGTCATCTTGCCCAAACCTGGAGTCCCATATCCTTTTCCCAGACCCAATAAAGAAGTTGTGGTTGTCCTAGGTAATGCTAAAAAATATTAACACTTGAATGGATAAAATATAAACATTAACATGATGTGATATTGTTTACCTTTGTAAAATATAGGAGAATGGTGGAAGTCAGATACTGAAGCTGTAATTAACCAAGCACAAAAATTAGGACAAGCCCCTAACGTTTCCGATGCCCACACCATCAATGGGTATCCCGGACCTATCACAAATTGCTTAGCAAATGGTTAACAATTTATTTCGCCTTTTAAATTTATATTTTTATGAAATATTTTTAGTTGACTGTAAACTATATTCACTAAATCAGGAGGGTTCAAGTTACAAGTGGATGAAGGGAAAACATACATGTTAAGAATAGTCAATGCTGCACTCAATGAAGAGCTTTTCTTTAGAATTGCAAACCACAAACTAAGAGTGGTTGAGGTTGACGCGCTCTATGTCAAACCATTCACAACCGATACTATTCTTATTGCACCGGGTCAGACAACAAATGCCATTATAACAACCACACAAAAAGTCGGAAAGTACCTAATGGCAGTCTCCCCATTCATGGATGTGCCAGTTGCCGTTGATAATTTGACCGCCACAGCCTCCCTTCGTTACTCTGGTGTTGTAACTTCCACTATCACCAAACTCGTCGCCCCGCCTCCTCAAAATTCAACTCCAGTGGCCAACAATTTCATAAACTCCCTTAGGAGCTTGAACTCCGCAACATATCCTGCCAAAGTCCCATTAACCATTGACCATTCTTTGTTTTTCACAATTGGTTTGGGAATCAATCCTTGTAAAACTTGTGTTAACGGTAGTAGGGTGGTGGCAGACATTAATAATATCACATTTGTCATGCCAACAACCGCCCTTTTACAAGCGCATTACTTCAATATAAGCGGCGTCTTTACAGATGATTTTCCTAGTACACCGTTAATACCATATAACTATACAGGCACACAACCAAAAAACTTTGCAACAAACAAAGGTACGAAGCTATATCGACTTCCTTATAACTCGACCGTGCAACTAGTTTTGCAAGACACTGGAATGATCACCCCTGAAAGTCATCCGGTACATTTGCATGGGTTCAACTTTTTTGTTGTTGGAAGAGGCATAGGGAACTTTAATCCAAATAAAGATCCAAAAAACTTCAATCTTGTTGATCCTGTTGAAAGAAATACTGTTGGTGTCCCAACAGGTGGTTGGACTGCTATTAGATTCAGGGCGGACAATCCAGGTATAAAATCACTTGTTTTATTATATCCTGTTTTGATAAATCATCTTCTGATTTCTATTTTTATTTTTGAATACAATTGTCAATCTTATACAAGTCTATATTATTTTGATTTTATCAGGTGTTTGGTTTATGCATTGTCATCTTGAAGTTCACACAACATGGGGACTCAAAATGGCATTTGTAGTAGATAATGGAAAAGGGCCACTTCAGTCTGTTATCCCGCCTCCAAGTGACCTCCCCAAGTGTTGAGCGCGTATTATAAAGATTTTAGAATATGGATTTCTTTTGGGTAGCCTAATGGGCTTCTTATAGTTGAATAAATCAAGCACAATTACTCTTGTTTTTTTATTCTACTTAAAGCACTTTTTCTGTTATTATATTTTGGTTTAAACTTTGAAATACGTAGTGATTTGTATGGAGTAATTACCTATAAACATGAAAGTAAATCTCAAGAGGGACTTAGAATATACTAAGTGTTTGATTAAGAAGCACCAAATCTATCAAAGAAATGTTCTTGACAATTTACTAATCAAATAACCAAGGTAACTATAAAACAAGCATATAACAAGCTCAATAGAAACCCAGTCGAAGTACTGTTTTCAAGTGTTGTGTCGAACCGTGATTGTGAAATTTGATCCATGACTTTATATGACACCATACTAATTTGCTATTTGATAGTTTACAAAAATGTGACTCGGCTCGTCTTTACCGGTGTCGCACCAAACACACTTTTCCTCCATAGCGTTCAACCCTCTTTTTTTCAATGCCACTCTTGTAGGAATTTTATTGGAACCCAATTGTTCCAGAATGAGTCTATGGAAGGATGAGTTTGGTTTTGTGAGGTGTGACCATGTCCCATTTGCTTCTTTTAAGTCTCCACGCTCAATTTGTTTTCTTATCCTCCCGCCCAGCTCCACTCGTTTTCTACACCTGATATTTGATACTGTTGCAAAGGTGTACTTAGGTGTGATAATTGTTGTAGGTGTAGGTTTGTGGTTGGTTGCTCCTTCCATTGAAACTACTATGGATATGTTTCAAAATTCCATTGTTTGTCCAACATAATTTGCTTCAGTTTTGTTAAGTTGTATAGCTCTGGTTATACATCACACAAAATGCCTTGGTTTGACCAACTATCTAACTAAAACCGAGTGTGCTTCCCATTCCCGAGTGTAACATTCAGTTTGGAATGGATGTCGATTCCCTTCGTTTGTAGATCCTTTTGAATACCTACAATTGATTGCCACGGGTCCGAGATGGATTTACATAACGGAACCATCTTATGAGCCTTACCTCGGTTGTGAATTGAGTTGATGACTTTGGTCTAAAGTAGCTCCTTTTCTGACTTCATTCGCCACCACCATTTATTGAGTATTGCAATATTTGTTTCTCTAGTGCTTCCAACTCCAATGACACCCTTGTCTCGGTTCTTTGTTATTTTCTCCCAAGCGATCTAGCAAATTTTCTTCACTTGATCTTTAGAGACCCATAAAAATCACGTCTTATGCGTTCCATTTTCTGAATGACCTTCCTTGGTGCTTTGAACATGGACAGATAATAAGTAGTAACACTACCCAAGACTGCCTTGATGAGAGTAATTTAGATGCAAAAGAAAGAAATCTAGCTTTCCAAGAGGATAGCCATGAGTTGAATTTATCTATAAGGGTGAAGGGGGTGCACACCTAATAGGTGAGTGCCCTCTCTTACGCCAAACCAATCCCCGTGTGCCACGTCAACTCCCCTCTTAAACTCCCCTAACACCCCCATTTGATGGCGCCACTCCCCTCTTAACTCCCCTTATTTTTTTATTCAAAAAAAAAAAACAAAAAAACAAAGAAAATCTATGATTGGATGGATCCAAGGCTGGCCCACCAAACTTCCCCCCTCCTCCATCGGTGAGTCCATGCCCATCTTCACCCCCGATTCGGGACCCCGCGGGGATGGCGGCGGTGTTCCCGATCGGGGAAATGGTTCACCGATCACCTCACCGATTGCGCCCCGTTCACCCTAACTAAGTGCCAGTGGGCCTCTCTTTTCATACTCACTTCTATTGGAAGTCCTAGATAAGAGAAGGGGCGGGAACCATACGTGCATTGAAGTGACGATGCAATAGATTGGATGTTCCTCTGGTCAAGACCTGACCCAAATACCTTGCTTTTACTCATGTTGATTTCCAACCCGAAAGTTAACTGGAATAGTCTAAGAATCTGAGTTAAATTTTTGAATTCTTCAACCAAGTTGTGGCCCAAGAATAGTACATCATCAACGAAAAACAAGTGTGTTAACCTAGGGTTGATGTAATACCCCGAATCTTAATGTGCTGGTTATAAACGTGTGAAATATGTAATTTATATTTCATATATTGTTAAACGAGTAAGATAATTGTGTGAAAGGTGAAATATCTTGACAAACCTTGGCTAATATAGGAGACCGTTAATATTAATAATTAAATATATTATTTTATTTACCTTACTCCGTTTTTAATGAAACTTAGGTTAAAACGTAGCTAAAAATATGCTCGTTCTAATGACATATTCGTCGTTTTATAAAACGTCATATTTTAAAAGTTATACAAGAAAAACGAGTTAAGCAGCTGAATTAATATATATAAGCAAGCAAGCTAGCAGGTCAAGCAGGTAGGTAGGCATGTCAATTGAATCCCACATCGACGATTTAAGGTGCCTGCTTGCTTGCTTTAAATAAGAGTCTCAGTAGTTTGTTTAGGTACCAGTTTCTTTAATGGGAATGCTCTAGTATAGAGAATCCCGAGTATACGATACCCCGTTGGGTGTTGTTAGTAGTCGTTTTTGGAGCGCGAGTAGGAGCAGGAGTAGGGAAACTCTACATCAACGTGCCGTAGATAGTTTTGAGGTATACTCTCGTTTAAGTTTATGTTTAGTTATTTATTATTTATTTTTAGTAGTTAAAATTAGTTTTATTATTAGTAATAATATATTAGTAGTAGTAGTGTTAGTATTATTTTTAGGTACTAGGGTTATTGTCAGGGGCGGGTATTGGGTAGCCTAGCCTTAGTTAGGCATGGACTGATCACCCATGCTTAAACAAGGCAGTGTTAACCAATATCCAACCATGATAATGACTAGTTAGGTGTACCATTACCTAACCTAGGATTATGTAATTGTGTCAGGACCTTGAGACATAACCCAGTACTACTAGCGGCTGTTAAGCAATTGCTAATCAGGTGAGTCATCATACTTGTCTTTTAAACTGTGATAGTATACTCGTCCATAACTGGTAATAATGAGAATGCTACAGTATGCATGTGTCAGTAGGGGTATATGGGATCCTATTATGCTTAATGAGGTGTGTCACTCTGGGAAGGGTAATAAGGTGTTGTACCCACAGGCACTTCGTGCTTATAAGGTCCAGCGACACACACTCATACCTATGTGACGGCCGTAGGGGGACACAGCTGGAGGACCAGTATGTCTCTTGTACGGTGGTTTGTGACAAGTCAAATGTGACCTATAAGGTTCAATGAGGCCCAACCTGACTATAATGTGGTCACATGCCCATATTGTGTATGCATATAATGTAAACTGTGGTCTGTCTTTATAAAAATTGTATAGTATGAGCTCACCAGTATATATCTGACGTCATTTTGAGTATACTTATCTCAGGTGAGACATGAGGAAAGCTATAGGAACTACTTGACAGTTGTGGAGTTTTAGAAGATCAAGGAGTTCTTAGTTGCCAAAAGTTTGTAAATAAATAAAGTGTTTTACTCAGACTATTATAAGTTTTAATGAAAGTTTAGTTTGTTTCCGCTGTAAGTGTATCAATTGTGCACAATCACCCGGGTTACGAGGTGGGTGTTACAGTTGGTATCAGAGCCCGAGGTTTTAGCGAATTAGGTATTGCAGGAATGCCTAAGCTTTAACCAGTAGTTCTAAAAAGATTAATAGCACACTCGGACTAGGCCAAATAACATGTTCTCAGGAAAAGTACTTGCATAGTCAATTGAGTGACGCTAGAAGAAGTAAACTATGTTGTGCCTTTCTATGTGCTATATATATATATATACACGTATATATATATCTCTATGTGATGTATATAGTTGTTATATTATAATGATGTATCATACATACTAGTAACTCTTTATACTCATATTCCTATATGAAAGAGACAATGTCTGAACATAGAGATGAACAAGGGTCTAGAAATAACCAGAATAACATAAGGAGAGAGGAAAGTTCTTATAGGACTCGAACTCCCTCTCATAGTGTCAGGTCCCGGTCTAGTACAAGCATGCGTCTAAATGCTGTGGATATCCACAATATAGCTGTGGAAGTGGCTAAGGTAATGAAGAATGCACAAACCGGTAATGTTAACCAATCTGGAGAACGACATGAAGAAAGCTCAGTAGCCTCCACGCCAGTACAAAGGGAAGGAATGGGCGAAAGGAAAAACACTATTGCAACCACGCCACTAGAAGGAAAAGGTGAACATTCCAAAGCAAAGGAATGTACTTATAAGCACTTCATGTCCTGTAAACCTCAATCCTTTGACGGAAGAAAGGGAGCACTAGAAGCTCAAGACTGGCTCAACAGAATGGAGTCAGTATTAGACATATGTGAGTGTGTTGACCGCAACAAAGTACGGTTCGCCGTACATATGTTTGAAGCTGAAGCCCTTCACTGGTGGAACATTGTGGTCCGAACAGAGGGAAAAGAAAAGGTTAAGGAGATGAAGTGGGAGGAGTTTATTCATAAGTTTCTTGCTAAGTATTGTCCTCCCAGTGAGACCGAGCAACTGGAAGTAGAATTCTTTCAGTTAAAAATGGGAAATAAAACCTATCGAGAGTATGTTTCTCGTTTCAACGACATATCTCGACTGGTTTCTTATTTAGCATTGACTAAGGAACAACTGATCAATAGGTTTATTTGGGGTCTACCCTCTGAAATGAGGGTGTTTATCAAATCCAAATCCCCCAAGACTTTTGCAGAAACTGTTGAGGCTGGCGCCGTCATGGCTGCCGAGATGATTCTGCGGCAGGCTGAATCTCCCGCACCAAAAAGAAAGTGGGAAGAAAGAAAGGGGGACACCCGGAATAACAACTTTAAAGGCCTAAAACATTTCCTCAATGTCAAATTTGCAAACGTTTTCATACGGGGGAATGTCGTTTTCCTTGTCCAAATTGTAAAAAGACGGGTCATGCTCTTCAAGAATGCAAGGAAAAGAAGAAGTGTTTCAAATGTGGAGACCCTAACCACATGAGATCTGAATGTCCCGAACTTAAAAGAAATGATAGGACACAACTAAATCAGCCAAAAGGGCGGGCATTTGTACTCACCACAGAAGAAGCCAAGACCAATACAGACGTTATCACGGGTACGTATCTCATAAATGATGTATATGCGCGTGTGTTATTTGATACCGGTGCAAATAGAAGTCTAGTGTCGACTACCTTTAGACCTTACTTGAACCAGGCGTCCCAAACCCTAGATCATGCCTTTACAGTAGAAATGGCTGATGGAAGTCAAAGAGAGATAGTTGACATAGTTAAGAATTGTAAAATAAGCTTAAACAACCATGTTATCCCTATAGACCTAATGCCTATGGAACTTGGAGAATTCGACATAGTCATAGGAATGGACTGGTTGACACCATATCATGTGGAAGTTATATGTGACAAAAGGATCGTCCGACTCCGATTACCCAACGGTAAACAACTAACTGTATCGGGAGACCGCACTGACAAGACTAAGAACCTCATCACGATAGCACAAGCACATAAATGCCTAAGGAAAGGGTATGTTGCCTTTTTAGCATATGTCGTAAACACTACAGAAAAGCAGAAGGTCGAGGACGTGCCAGTAGTACGAGAATACCCCGAAGTGTTTCCTGATGAGCTCCCGGGACTACCATCGGATAGACAGGTTGAGTTTCGCATTGACCTAGTTCCCGGTACATCACCGATTGCTAAGTCGCCATACAGACTAGCCCCGACAGAAATGCAAGAACTCAAGAAGCAACTACAAGAGTTGCTTGACAAGGGGTTTATCCAACCTAGTTCGTCACCATGGGGAGCACCCATCTTGTTTGTCAAGAAGAAAGATGGGACGATGCGCCTGTGCATCGATTATAGAGACTTGAATAAAGCCACTATAAAGAATAAATACCCTTTGCCCAGGATCGACGACTTGTTTGATCAATTACAAGGGGCAAGCTATTTCTCTAAAATAGACTTGAGGTCTGGATACCACCAAGTGAAAGTTGCACCAGAAGACATACCTAAGATTGCCTTCAGGACTAGGTATGGTCATTATGAATTTTTGGTAATGCCATTTGGATTGACCAACGCACCTGCAGTGTTCATGGATCTCATGAACAGGGTTTGTAAACCTTACCTCGATAAGTTTGTGATCGTTTTCATTGACGATATCCTTATCTACTCTAAAAACGAGGTAGAACATGAACAACACCTGAGAGCAGTCCTTGAATTGCTCAAGAAAGAGAAACTCTATGCAAAGTTCTCTAAGTGTGAATTTTGGATACGTGAGGTGCAATTCCTAGGCCACGTGATAAATGAATGTGGAATACAAGTTGACCCTGCAAAGATCGAGGCCATCAAGAAATGGGAAGTACCGAAGAATCCCACTGAAATCAGAAGATTTCTGGGGTTAGCAGGATACTATAGAAGGTTTATTCAAGACTTCTCAAAGATTGCAACACCATTAACCACACTAACCCAGAAAGCCTCTAAGTTTAATTGGGGACCTAAACAAGAAGAAGCTTTTAACATGTTAAAGCATAAGTTATGTAGCGCCCCAATACTGTCACTTCCTGAGGGAATAAAAGATTTTGCCGTCTACTGTGATGCATCTCACTATGGCATGGGATGTGTACTCATGCAAAGAGGCAAAGTGATTGCCTACGCCTCTAGACAGTTGAAGATTCATGAACGGAACTACACAACCCATGATTTGGAACTTGGTGCCATAGTGTTCGCATTGAAAATTTGGAGGCACTATCTTTACGGTACAAAGTGCACTATCTATAGTGACCATAAAAGTTTAAAACACATATTTGAGCAGAAGGAGCTCAATATGCGTCAGAGACGATGGATGGAGTTATTAAGTGATTACGACTGTGAGATCCAATACCATCCAGGTAAGGCAAACATAGTAGCAGATGCTCTAAGTAGAAAAGAGAAACCTCAACCAATAAGAATTCGTGCAACCAGAATAGAGGTTAAAACTAGTCTCTTAGATCAAGTTAAGAATATACAACAAGAAGCCTTAAAAGAGAATCATATTGTAAAAGAAAGAATGATTGGGAGGCTGAAGCTAATGACAATGGGAAATGATAATTGTGACAACTCGAATTCCCAAGATTCGATTTCGTATTTATTGCACGTTCATGTAATTGCACAATTGATTTCCATGGGATTAGATATGTTTTGATTGTTTGATTGTGCATAGTTGTTTGTTATTTGTGAAACTTGTCAAATGTGTAAACTTGGTGGTGGAACTATGAAATAGTTATGAGATGGTGTACTATTGTAAATTATATTAGTTAGGGGTGTAGAGAGCCATTAGTGAACTTGATTATACTTAACCCTAATCCCCTTTTCACTAATCACTTTCACCAAAACCAAAGCACGTACTCTCATTTCCTTGGCTCTCTAGCAATCATCACCAAATCATTTGGCACAAGAAAATCATCACTCTTGATTACTCTCTTTAGGATCATCACAAGGTAATTGTTTAATCATTGTTGTGATTAATTGTTGATTGTTTATTGATTTCTTGATTCTTGTGTTCATGGAAAAACCCTAGCTTCTCATGTAATGTTCTGTGATTTAATCATGGGTAGTTGAAATTACAATGATGATTAGATGCATGCTTGATAGGTATCATGGTGATAATTGTTGTGGTTTAACAATCGATCGAATAAACTTGTTTGCCGTCATATGATTTGATTTAGGGTTTGCTTGAATGATATACGTAACTGATGAAATCGTATTGAACATGAATGTCTCGTATGAATTACTGTTAGTTTGTTCTGAGTTTATGTTAACATGTTGCCTGAGTTTAAATGAATTGATATTGGTCCGAATTAAATGATTTGATATTGTCTGAGTTTAAAGAATTGATGTGATCCGACTTTAATGTATTGAACATGTCCGAGTTTAATGTGAAGCTTAGTGGACCGAGTTTAATGTGAAGCTTAGTGGTCCGAGTTTATTGTTGAAGTGTGGTCCGAACTTAATGTAATCAACATGGTCCGAGTATAAATGCAAGCAAGTAGTCCGAGTTTGTTCAACATCACATGTCCGAGTATAATAACATCATATGGTCCGAGTTTATTGGGCCTTTAATGGTCCGAGTATAATAACATCATATGGTCCGAATTTAAAATGGAACACCCTTATCCGAGTTTAATAAGATGTTGTCTTGCCCGAATATAATGGTTGAATGTAGGTCCGAGTATAATCCTTAAAGGATTGGTCCGAATTTAATAAGTTGTAGTAGGTCCGAGTTTATGTAAAGATGATTGGACCGAGTTTAATGGTGTGGGTTGTCCGAGTTTATCAAATCATTGGGCCGAGTTTAAAACATGATCCTCCAGGACCGAAGTTGTATGTTAATGCCCGAGGTTGTATGCTATGTCATGTGATATACGAGTTTCAAACAGGGGAACCCCCCCCACACACACACTCTTGTCTGATACTGTGTAATTGTTTGTTTGATGCTGTATAGTTGTTCAATTGAAACAAGTAACTGCATGATATATTATGTTAGTCCTGCCTGTATGACGTATGATGCTATGTAAACAATTGCGTGCAACGGTATGATTCTACATGTGTGAACAGTATATGTAATATCGTTGTGTACACAATAAACACACAAAGCACCGTTGTTTGAATATTGAGGATTTGTAAACCCTAATGGAACGAATCATGTGCAACATATCCTAGGTCGTGTGTAACGGACTTAGAGACTTATAAACCCTAGAAGCAATAACATACCGAGCAAACCCAGGTGAGTTCACACTCCTACTAAGGCATGGGATTCCCGGGTCGTGGGAATGGGTTAAAGGTTTCAATTGACTTATAACGTACAAACGTTTTCCTAGACTATCACCTATCATGGTCCTCGGATGTCAGGACGGTTCCGTAGGTTGGGATAACACCTACGTGGTTCCGTAGGTTGGATAACACCTACGTGGTCATATGCCATTACTGCCTCGGATATCAGGCACGCACGTAAAACCTACGTGTACGCATTACTTACTTCTATCCTCGGTACAAAGGATACGTACGTGAAACCCACGTACACCCCATACGCGCTACTGTTCTCGGACGAAGAACAGGGATGATACGAATAGTCTAGTGGTCACATAACATGGGAAGCCCCCACCTGTATAACTTACTATTGGCCCTGTAGAGCCACCCGTTACTTACTATTACGCATTTACTTACTGTGAACTCGCTCAACTAGTTTGTTGATCATTCTGTTACATGCCTTGCAGATCGTTAGGTACTTGGAGCTTGCACTGGAGAAGCGGGTCGTTGTGGACAAGGATCGTGGTTTCTACGTTGAACTATTATGACATTTAAAATTATTAACTATTGTTGGATTATTTACTATGCTTCCGCAACTTAAATTATGTTTTGTTGAAACATCAATCGTATTGAATGGTCTGTTTATTATACTTGACATTAATTACATGTTCAATATGATTGGTGGCTTGATCCTGGTCAGTCACGCTCCCAAGCGGTGATACTCCGCAGGTGGATTTTGGGGGTGTGACAGATTGGTAGCAGAGCCATTGGTTATAGAGAACTTGGTTTTAATATGGAAAAAAAAACGTTTTTATTAAAACCAGACTATAACCAGAACAGTGCTCTCAACGATCCACAACGACGCTTCGCTCCACGTGCAAGACTCGACATCCTAGGTAATAAGGTTTATGTTTATTGCCTACATGCTAGAACTGCATAGAACTTTGCTCGTAGTATGCTTACATTACTTTGCTCACTACTTGTTATTGCTTGAGAACACTTACGTGCTTACACTCTTCTGTCATCGCACTATTCGCGAACTTTTCTCACTTATGTTGCCTTTGATGTGAAGATCAATGGCCGCACGAATTAACATGACTCAAGCCCAGCTAGAGGCTCTCATTGCTGCGGCAGTTGCAGCCGCTCAAGCAGGTAGTATATCCTGCAGTATAGACTCATACTAGGGTCTTTAGATCCTACATTAACGCTCGTATTTAACTTTGCCCTATTCGTACACAATAGGTCAACCCGCTCAGCAACAACCTGTGTGCACCTTCAAGAATTTCATGGATTGTCGTCCTAACACGTTCAGTGGCACGGAGGGAGCAGTTGGACTCCTCCACTGGTTTGAAAAGCTCGAGTCGGTTTTCGAAATGTGTGAATGCCCTGAGGCTCGCAGGGTGAAGTTCGCCACTGGCACACTTGAAGGGATTGCGCTCACTTGGTGGAACGCACAAGTGCAGATCTTAGGGTTGGCAGCTGCTAACGCCACACCCTGGAATGATTTCAAAGAACTGATCAAGAGGGAATACTGCACTAGAGAAGACATTCACAAGTTGGAGGACGAGTTGTATAACTTGAAAATGGTTGGTTCGGAAATCGAAGCTTACACCAAGAGATCAAATGAGTTGGCTGTGTTATGTCCAACTATGGTGGACCCTCCATACAAGCGTATTGAGTTGTATCTCAAAGGTTTGGCACCAGAAATACAGAGCCACGTTACCTCGGCTAACCTCAACAACATCCAGGAAATCCAGCGTCTCGCTCATCGCATCACCGATCAGGCAGTGGATCAGAATAAACTGCCTAAGCGTATCAGTGCTACTGCTACCGCTACTGCTTCTACTACACTTGCTACTCCCAGTGAAAGTAAGAGAAAATGGGATGGGGATTCTAGCAAGGGATCAGCTTCAGTGCAGTCGCAAGCTCAACAGCGAAAGACAGACAGTTACCAGAGTCCAAGTCAGCACTCCTCAGGCAGCCACAGACAGGGAGGGTATCGAGGAAACCTTCCAAAGTGTAACAACTGCAACAAGCACCACAACGGTCAGTGTAACAAGGGTCGTTGTCAAAGATGCCTCAAGATGGGTCACGAGGCCAAAGACTGTAGAAGCCCTCGTCCTGCGAATCAGGATCAGCAGCAGCCACCGGCACAGCAGAATCGGCAACAGGGCAACAAGGGGTGTTATAATTGTGGTGCTGAAGGTCACATCAAGAGACACTGCCCTCAGCTAAACAGGAACCAGAACAACAACAACAATCAGGGCAACGGGAACAATAACAACAATAACGGGGGAAACAACAACAACAATGGCAACGAAGCTCGGGGTCGTGCTTTTGTGCTAGGTCGGGGTGACGCAGTGAATGATCCCAATGTGGTTATGGGTAAGTTTCTTCTCGACGATATTTATGTTACTGTCTTATTTGATTCGGGTGCTGATACAAGCTATATGTCATTGAAAATGAGTAAATTATTAAAACGTACACCAACACCCCTAGTCACCAAACACGTCGTAGAACTAGCCAATGGTAAAAGTGTAGAAGCCGCACAGGTAGTCAAGGGTTGTAGTATTGTTCTAGCGGGTCAGACTTTCTCGATTGATCTCATACCCATAGTTTTGGGTAGTTTCGACGTCGTCATCGGTATGGATTGGTTATCCCAACATCACGCGGAGATCTTATGCAAAGAAAAAGTTATTCGTATTCCTCGCTCCAGTCAAGAACCTCTCGAAGTACAAGGTGACAAGAGTGGTGCTGTGATTGGCATCATCTCTTTCTTAAAGGCGCAGAAATGTTTACGAAAGGGACATACTGCCATTCTGGCACTTGTCACTGACGCATCAGCAAAGGTAAAGAAGCTGGAGGATATACCAGTTGTGCGTGATTTTCCTCAAGTGTTTCCTGAAGATTTACCTGGTTTACCTCCTCATCGTCAAGTCGAGTTTCAGATTGAGTTAGCTCCTGGAGCAGCACCAATAGCCCGCGCACCGTATCGTTTAGCTCCAACCGAATTGGAAGAACTGTCGAAGCAGCTACAAGAGCTCTTGGAAAAGGGCTTTATTCGTCCAAGCTCTTCGCCTTGGGGAGCTCCAGTGTTATTTGTGAAGAAGAAAGACGGTACGTTCAGAATGTGCATCGACTACCGTGAACTCAATAAGGTGACGGTGAAGAACCGTTATCCTCTTCCGCGCATAGATGACTTATTCGACCAGTTGCAAGGGTCGTGTTATTACTCCAAGATAGACTTGAGGTCAGGTTATCATCAGCTGAGAGTCCGGGATGACTCCAAAACCGCTTTCAGAACTCGCTACGGTCATTACGAGTTTCTGGTCATGCCATTCGGGCTTACGAACGCGCCTGCAGTCTTCATGGATCTTATGAACAGGGTGTGCAAACCTTATCTTGACAAGTTCGTTATTGTTTTCATAGACGACATTCTGATTTACTCCAAGAGTCAGGAGGAACACGAGCAGCATCTTCGCCTTATTTTGGAACTTCTTCGAAAGGAGCAACTGTACGCAAAGTTTTCAAAATGCGACTTCTGGCTTCATGAAGTCCACTTCTTAGGCCATGTGGTGAACAAGGATGGGATTCATGTCGATCCATCCAAGGTAGATTCGATCAGGGATTGGCCAGCACCGCGTACACCAACAGAAATACGCCAATTCTTGGGTTTGGCGGGATACTACAGGCGGTTTATCAAAGACTTCTCCAAGATCGCGCAGCCGCTCACTATGCTGACACAGAAAGGTGTCGTTTACAGATGGGGTAATATGCAGGAAACTGCTTTTCAGTACTTAAAGGATAGGCTTTGCAGCGCACCTATTCTCTCATTGCCAGAGGGCACAGATGACTTCGTGGTTTACTGTGACGCATCGATACAGGGGCTTGGTTGTGTATTGATGCAGCGGGATAAAGTTATTGCCTACGCTTCGCGGCAACTCAAGGTTCATGAACGAAACTACACGACGCACGATTTAGAGCTGGGAGCTGTTGTTTTCGCGCTTAAGATATGGCGACACTACCTGTACGGTACCAGGTGCACGATTTACACCGATCACAGGAGTCTCGAGCATATCCTTAAGCAGAAGGATTTGAACATGCGTCAACGGAGATGGGTTGAACTTCTAAACGACTATGAATGCGCCATCAAGTATCATCCAGGCAAGGCCAATGTTGTGGCTGATGCCCTCAGTCGGAAAGACACTCTACCTAAGCGCGTGCGAGCGCTACAGCTTACTATTCAGTCCAGTCTTCCTGCACAGATACGAGCTGCTCAGCTAGAAGCACTGAAACCCGAAAACGTCAAAGCTGAAGCCTTACGCGGCTCAAGGCAACGAATGGAACAAAAGGAAGACGGCGCCTACTATGTAACGGGGCGTATTTGGGTCCCACTTTATGGCGGTCTACGCGAACTTGTAATGGATGAAGCTCACAAGTCTCGCTATTCGGTACATCCAGGGTCGGATAAAATGTACCACGACATCAGCACTACTTATTGGTGGCCAAGTATGAAAGCCCACATCGCCACCTATGTTGGCAAGTGCTTGACCTGTGCAAGAGTCAAGGTCGAATATCAGAAACCCGCAGGCCTACTTCAACAGCCTAAGATACCTCAGTGGAAATGGGAAGAAATTTCCATGGATTTTGTTACAGGTTTACCTAGATCTCAGCGTGGGAATGATACAATATGGGTCATAGTTGATCGACTCACCAAGTCTGCACACTTCCTGCCGATTAAGGAAACGGACAAGTTCTCCACTCTAGCAGACATCTACTTGAAAGAAGTTGTTTCGAGGCACGGAGTGCCCACTTCTATTATTTCGGATCGCGATGCACGATTCACGTCAGAGCTTTGGCAAGCGATGCACAAATCCTTTGGCTCACGATTAGACATGAGCACGGCATATCACCCTCAGACGGATGGGCAGTCTGAGCGAACGATTCAAACACTTGAAGACATGCTTCGGGCATGTGTTATCGATTTCGGCAACGGCTGGGAAAAGCACCTCCCTTTGGTGGAGTTTTCGTACAATAACAGTTACCATACCAGCATTCAAGCCGCTCCATTCGAGGCATTGTACGGACGTAAATGCCGGTCACCTCTCTGTTGGGCAGAGGTGGGGGATAGTCAAATTACGGGTCCAGAGATTGTAGTGGACGCCACAGAAAAGATTGCACAGATACGACAACGCATGGCGGCAGCACGCGACCGTCAGAAAGCCTACGCGGACAAGCGTAGAAAGCCATTGGAATTTGAGGTCGGGGACCGGGTTTTATTGAAAGTTTCACCCTGGAAGGGTGTGGTACGTTTTGGCAAAAGGGGCAAACTGAATCCGCGATACGTCGGACCATTCGAAATCTTAGAAAAGATTGGCAAAGTAGCCTACAAGTTGAACTTACCAGCTGAACTCGGAGCAGTTCACAATGTCTTTCATGTGTCGAACTTAAAGAAGTGCTTATCAGATGAAACCCTCATCATTCCTTTTAAGGAACTCACTATCGACGAGCGGTTGCAGTTCGTCGAGGAACCAATTGAAATCACGGACCGGGATGTTAAGGTCCTCAAGCACAAGAGAATCCCTCTTGTTCGAGTTCGTTGGAACTCCCAGCGTGGTCCAGAGTATACCTGGGAACGCGAAGATCAAATGAAAGAAAAGTACCCCCAGTTATTCGAAACCAATACATCCACTACTGAGGCTGAAGCTACTACTACTGAATTTCGGGACGAAATTCCAAATCAACGGGGGGATGATGTGACACCCCAGGAAAACCAGTGAACGATATACCTTACCTAGCTTCCTCAGTGAGTGCGTACCAAATTCCGGGACGAAATTTCTTTTAAGTTGGGGATAATGTGACAACTCGAATTCCCAAGATTCGATTTCGTATTTATTGCACGTTCATGTAATTGCACAATTGATTTCCATGGGATTAGATATGTTTTGATTGTTTGATTGTGCATAGTTGTTTGTTATTTGTGAAACTTGTCAAATGTGTAAACTTGGTGGTGGAACTATGAAATAGTTATGAGATGGTGTACTATTGTAAATTATATTAGTTAGGGGTGTAGAGAGCCATTAGTGAACTTGATTATACTTAACCCTAATCCCCTTTTCACTAATCACTTTCACCAAAACCAAAGCACGTACTCTCATTTCCTTGGCTCTCTAGCAATCATCACCAAATCATTTGGCACAAGAAAATCATCACTCTTGATTACTCTCTTTAGGATCATCACAAGGTAATTGTTTAATCATTGTTGTGATTAATTGTTGATTGTTTATTGATTTCTTGATTCTTGTGTTAATGGAAAAACCCTAGCTTCTCATGTAATGTTCTGTGATTTAATCATGGGTAGTTGAAATTACAATGATGATTAGATGCATGCTTGATAGGTATCATGGTGATAATTGTTGTGGTTTAACAATCGATCGAATAAACTTGTTTGCCGTCATATGATTTGATTTAGGGTTTGCTTGAATGATATACGTAACTGATGAAATCGTATTGAACATGAATGTCTCGTATGAATTACTGTTAGTTTGTTCTGAGTTTATGTTAACATGTTGCCTGAGTTTAAATGAATTGATATTGGTCCGAATTAAATGATTTGATATTGTCTGAGTTTAAAGAATTGATGTGATCCGAGTTTAATGTATTGAACATGTCCGAGTTTAATGTGAAGCTTAGTGGACCGAGTTTAATGTGAAGCTTAGTGGTCCGAGTTTATTGTTGAAGTGTGGTCCGAACTTAATGTAATCAACATGGTCCGAGTATAAATGCAAGCAAGTAGTCCGAGTTTGTTCAACATCACATGTCCGAGTATAATAACATCATATGGTCCGAGTTTATTGGGCCTTTAATGGTCCGAGTATAATAACATCATATGGTCCGAATTTAAAATGGAACACCCTTATCCGAGTTTAATAAGATGTTGTCTTGCCCGAATATAATGGTTGAATGTAGGTCCGAGTATAATCCTTAAAGGATTGGTCCGAATTTAATAAGTTGTAGTAGGTCCGAGTTTATGTAAAGATGATTGGACCGAGTTTAATGGTGTGGGTTGTCCGAGTTTATCAAATCATTGGGCCGAGTTTAAAACATGATCCTCCAGGACCGAAGTTGTATGTTAATGCCCGAGGTTGTATGCTATGTCATGTGATATACGAGTTTCAAACAGGGGAACCCCCCCCCCCACACACACTCTTGTCTGATACTGTGTAATTGTTTGTTTGATGCTGTATAGTTGTTCAATTGAAACAAGTAACTGCATGATATATTATGTTAGTCCTGCCTGTATGACGTATGATGCTATGTAAACAATTGCGTGCAACGGTATGATTCTACATGTGTGAACAGTATATGTAATATCGTTGTGTACACAATAAACACACAAAGCACCGTTGTTTGAATATTGAGGATTTGTAAACCCTAATGGAACGAATCATGTGCAACATATCCTAGGTCGTGTGTAACGGACTTAGAGACTTATAAACCCTAGAAGCAATAACATACCGAGCAAACCCAGGTGAGTTCACACTCCTACTAAGGCATGGGATTCCCGGGTCGTGGGAATGGGTTAAAGGTTTCAATTGACTTATAACGTACAAACGTTTTCCTAGACTATCACCTATCATGGTCCTCGGATGTCAGGACGGTTCCGTAGGTTGGGATAACACCTACGTGGTTCCGTAGGTTGGATAACACCTACGTGGTCATATGCCATTACTGCCTCGGATATCAGGCACGCACGTAAAACCTACGTGTACGCATTACTTACTTCTATCCTCGGTACAAAGGATACGTACGTGAAACCCACGTACACCCCATACGCGCTACTGTTCTCGGACGAAGAACAGGGATGATACGAATAGTCTAGTGGTCACATAACATGGGAAGCCCCCACCTGTATAACTTACTATTGGCCCTGTAGAGCCACCCGTTACTTACTATTACGCATTTACTTACTGTGAACTCGCTCAACTAGTTTGTTGATCATTCTGTTACATGCCTTGCAGATCGTTAGGTACTTGGAGCTTGCACTGGAGAAGCGGGTCGTTGTGGACAAGGATCGTGGTTTCTACGTTGAACTATTATGACATTTAAAATTATTAACTATTGTTGGATTATTTACTATGCTTCCGCAACTTAAATTATGTTTTGTTGAAACATCAATCGTATTGAATGGTCTGTTTACATTTATTATACTTGACATTAATTACATGTTCAATATGATTGGTGGCTTGATCCTGGTCAGTCACGCTCCCAAGCGGTGATACTCCGCAGGTGGATTTTGGGGGTGTGACAATAATATCCTTAGGTTCAACAATAGGATATGGGTTCCTAATTTTGGAGGACTGCAGGATACAATCTTAGAGGAAGCTCATAAGTCTAAGTATTCCATTCACCCTGGCAGTGACAAGATGTATAAGGATTTAAGGAGAGATTATTGGTGGCCAGGAATGAAGCGATCTGTTGCCCATTATGTGGAAAAATGCCTTACATGCCTTAAGGTGAAGGCAGAACATCAAAAACCCTCTGGATACTTGCAACAACCAGAGATCCCAGAATGGAAATGGGAGAAAATCACCATGGATTTTATCACGAAGCTCCCAAGGTCAAGTCACGGTTATGATACTATTTGGGTAATAGTGGACAGATTGACCAAGTCTGCACACTTCGTGCCAATTCGTGAGGACTATAAGATGAACAAGCTAGCTCAAATTTACATCAAAGAAATAGTCTCGCGACATGGGGTGCCTGTATCGATCATATCAGACAGAGATAGTCGTTTCACATCTAAATTCTGGCAAAGTTTCCAACAAGAGTTGGGAACCAAGCTTAATCTAAGCACTGCATATCATCCTCAGACGGATGGGCAGAGTGAACGGACTATTCAGACATTAGAAGATATGCTTCGGGCTTGTGTAATTGATTTTGGTGGAAGTTGGGACACTCATCTACCACTCATCGAATTTGCCTACAATAATAGCTATCACGCCAGCATCAAAGCTGCACCTTATGAAGCTTTATACGGAAGAAGGTGCCGCATTCCTATCTGTTGGACGGAAGTAGGGGAAAGTCAACTATCAGGACCAGAAATCATTGTAGAGACCACAGAAAAGATCCAGCAAATCAAAGAAAGGATGAAAAGTGCTCAAGATCGACAAAAGAGTTATGCAGATCAGAGGCGTAAACCCCTAGAGTTCCAACTAGGGGATAAAGTAATGCTTAAGGTATCACCTCTGAAAGGAGTGATTCGGTTTGGAAAGAAGGGAAAGTTGAAACCCCGATACATTGGTCCGTTTGAAGTAACAAGCAGAGTAGGACCAGTGGCTTATCGGCTAAAACTTCCTGAACAGCTGGCAGGAATACATAATACTTTCCATGTATCAAATTTAAGGAAGTGCCTAGTGGACGAAGCCCAACAAATACCCCTGGAAGAGGTACAGGTTGACGAAAAACTCAACTTCATTGAAGAACCACTACAAATCGAAGATAGAAAGGTTAAAAAGTTACGCAAGAAGGAAATTCCGTTAGTCAAAGTCAAGTGGAACGCACGTTATGGACCCAACTTTACATGGGAACTAGAAAACATAATGAAAGATAAGTACCCTCATCTTTTTAAGTAATGACAAATTTCGAGGACGAAATTTTTGTAAGGAGGGAAGGATGTAATACCCTGAATCTTAATGTGCTGGTTATAAACGTGTGAAACATGTAATTTATATTTCATATATTGTTAAACGAGTAAGATAATTGTGTGAAAGGTGAAATATCTTGACAAACCTTGGCTAATATAGGAGACCATTAATATTAATAATTAAATATATTATTTTATTTACCTTACTCCGTTTTTAATGAAACTTAGGTTAAAACGTAGATAAAAATATGCTCGTTCTAATGATATATTCGTCGTTTTATAAAACGTCATATTTTAAAAGTTATACAAGAAAAACGAGTTAAGCAGCTGAATTAATATATATAAGCAAGCAAGCTAGCAGGTCAAGCAGGTAGGTAGGCACGTCAATTGAATCCCACATCGGCCAGGATTTGAGGTGCCTGCTTGCTTGCTTTAAATAAGAGTCTCAGTAGTTTGTTTAGGTACCAGTTTCTTTAACGAGAATGCTCTAGTATAGAGAATCCCGAGTATACGATACCCTGTTGGGTGTTGTTAGTAGTCGTTTTTGGAGCGCGAGTAGGAGCAGGAGTAGGGAAACTCTACATCAACGTGCCGTAGATAGTTTTGAGGTATACTTTCGTTTAAGTTTATGTTTAGTTATTTATTATTTATTTTTAGTAGTTAACATTAGTTTTATTATTAGTAATAATATATTAGTAATAGTAGTGTTAGTATTATTTTTAGGTACTAGGGTTATTGTCAGGGGCGGGTATTGGGTAGCCTAGCCTTAGTTAGGCATGGACTGATCACCCATGCTTAAACAAGGCAGTGTTAACCAATATCCAACCATGATAATGACTAGTTAGGTGTACCATTACCTAACCTAGGATTATGTAATTGTGTCAGGACCTTGAGACATAACCTAGTATTACTAGCGGCTGTTAAGCAATTGCTAATCAGGTGAGTCATCATACTTGTCTTTTAAACTGTGATAGTATACTCGTCCATAACTGGTAATAATGAGAATGCTGCAGTATGCATGTGTCAGTAGGGGTATATGGGATCCTATTATGCTAAATGAGGTGTGTCACTCTGGGAAGGGTAATAAGGTGTTGTACCCACAGGCATTTCGTGCTTATAAGGTCCAGCGACACACACTCATACCTATGTGACGGCCGTAGGGGGACACAGCTGGAGGACCAGTATGTCTCTTGTACGGTGGTTTGTGACAAGTCAAATGTGACCTATAAGGTTCAATGAGGCCCAACCTGACTATAATGTGGTCACATGCCCATATTATGTATGCATATAATGTAAACTGTGGTCTGTCTTTATAAAAATTGTATAGTATGAGCTCACCAGTATATATCTGACGTCGTTTTGAGTATACTTATCTCAGGTGAGTCATGAGGAAAGCTATAGGAACTACTTGACAGTTGTGGAGTTTTAGAAGATCAAGGAGTTCTTAGTTGCCAAAAGTTTGTAAATAAATAAAGTGTTTTACTCAGACTATTATAAGTTTTAGTGAAAGTTTAGTTTGTTTCCGCTGTAAGTGTATCAATTGTGCACAATCACCCGGGTTACGGGGTGGGTGTTACAGTCGTTGTTTGGAAGACTGACCCCGTTGAAAGCCCCATTGGTGGTGGCTTTGACTAACATCAAATGCAGTGCTTCCATTGCCATAATGAACAAAAATGGAGCTATGGGGTCCCCTTGTCGTAAGCCTCTGTGTTTGTCAAATTCCTTTGATGGAGATCCGTTAATTAAAACGGAAGCTCTACCGGAATTACAACACCCGTTAATCCATGTGACCCATTTTTCTAGGAAGTCCATCTGTGTTAGTAAATCTCTTAAAAAATACTAGTTAAGAGAGCCGTAGGCTTTGTGGAAGTCTACTTTAAATAACACAAGTTCTTTTGTATTCTTTTTTGCCCATGCCACTAATTCATTTACCATAAGTATGCCATCAAGAATGTTCCTACCTTCTACAAAGCCGATTGTGTTCGCTTATCAAATCCTTGACCAACTTCATTCTGTTTGCTAACAACTTGGATATGGTCTTGTATATCTCACCCACCAAGGAAATAGGCCTTAATTGAGAGAAAAGTTTTGGATGGTTACCTTTGGGGATTAAAGTGATGAATGACGAGTTGGACCTTCTATTTATCTTGCCATGCTCATGGAAGTAGTCCAACGCTTCTTTGAACCAAGTGCTATGTTGAGAAAAGTAACATTTCAGTTATAACCACTGATGAGTTCTGAATAAATAAGCAAACCACTGTTTGAGGCTAAACAAGACAAACAACTGGTTGCATTATAAACACTGCTTGTGATCAAACACTGATGGTGATTAACTGCTGAGGGTAACAACTGATCGTGGTAAAACAGCTGCTGTTGAAATAAGCAGTAGATAGTGAATCAGTAGTTTGAAATGCTGTTGAGGAGTAGATCAGTGTTTGAGGTATTGGAGAGCAGTTGTTTAGAATCAAGGTCTGATACTTACATTCTTGTAAGATCAGGGGGTGTTTGTGGAAATTCTTACAACGGATAGTTGTAACTGAATTTGGGAGTTTAGTATAAATAGGGGTTTGCAGTAGTGTGTAGATAGTTCATTACTTTCAAGTTCTTTATAATTTCTTTTCTTGTAATTCATTTTCATATTCAATAAGATTCAACCGTTAATCGTTGATTCTCTGGGTCAATTTCTGGGTTGTTTTTCTAACAAGTGGTATCAGAGCCATTGGTGGCTCGATTAGATGAAATTGACGTTCAATTCCGCAATCTGAGATCAAAGATGGTGTCAACGAAGTTTGAATTGGAGAAATTTGATGGGAGGAATGATTTCAGTCTATGGCGAGTGAAGATGAGGGCTCTTCTGGTTCATAATGGTGTGGTAGATGCCCTGAAAGGACAAGATAAACTTCCTGAAGGCTTAACTGTTAAAGAAAATAAGGATATGCTCGAGAAGGCTCATAGTGCAATCATATTGAGTCTTGGTGATCGAGTTCTTCGTGAAGTATCAAAGGAGACGTCTGCTACGGGGATTTGGGCAAAGTTGGAGTCATTGTATATGACTAAATCTTTGGAAAATCGGCTGTATTTGAAGAAGAGGTTGTATACATTTCACATGTCATCTGGAAAGAGTCTTGAAGATCATACAGATGAATTCAACAAGTTGATTTTGGATCTTGAAAATATAGAGGTGGCATTGGATGATGAAGATCAGGCCATAATATTTCTCACTTCTTTACCATCATCATATGAACACTTTGTGGATACATTGATGTATGGTAAAGATTCTCTATCTATGGAAGATGTATTGTCTGCCTTGAATTCAAAAGTATTGAAGAAGAGGTCAGATTCTAAAGAAGAAAGTGGAGATGGCTTGTATGTGAGAGGAAGGTCGGATCAAAGGAATTATAGCAGTGGCAGCAGGAATTCCAGGTCAAAATCCAAGTCAAGATTCAAGAGGAGATGTTTTGTTTGTAATTCAGAAAAGCACTTCAAGAAAGACTGTCCAGAATTCAAGAAAAGAAAAGGTGAAGGCAGTTATTCAAGAGGTCAAAGTAGTAATTACTCAAAGGGGCAGAGTAGTCATGTAGATTCTGATAATCAGTCAGAAGGAGGTTATGACAGTGCTGATGTTCTTGTGGTCACAAGTGAATGTGCTCAAGAAAAATGGGTATTGGATTCAGGGTGTTCATTCCATATGACACCTCACAAAGAAGCCTTCAAAGAATTGAAGATGGTGGACATGGGGTCTGTAAAACTTGAAGATGATAGGCCTTGTCAGATTCTTGGCATTGGTACAGTCACAATGAAGACAGAATCTGGTATCACATTTGATCTCAAAGTTGTGAGGTACATCCCTGATCTTAAGAGAAGTTTATTATCTCTTGGTACTTTAGAGAAAATGGGATATCATGTTAGTCTTAGGGAAGGAAAGGCCAGAGTCATAAAAGGGTCTATGGTGGTGCTCAGTGGTACTAGAATCAAGAACAACATTTACATGTTGGATTGTAAAGTTGTTGATGGAGTGGCTGCTGTGGCAAGTGAAGAAGGTGATGATGAAGCTCTTAAGTGGCATAAGAGACTTGGTCATATAAGTCAACAAGGCCTGATTGAGTTGTCCAAACAACAAGTTCTTGGTGATCTAAAGAACTGTGATATAAACTTTTGTGAAAGCTGTGTGTTGGGCAAACAGAAAAGAGTAAAGTTCAGCAAAGGAAAACATAGTTCTAAGGGAGTCTTAGACTATGTTCACTCTGATCTGTGGGGGCCTCCAAGAACAGAAACCTTGGGAGGTGGTAGATACTTCTTGTCCATCATAGATGATTACTCAAGAAGAGTGTGGGTTTATGTGCTTAAACACAAGGATGATACTTTCAAGAAGTTTCAAGAATGGAAAGTATTGGTGGAGAATCAAACTGAGAAGAAAGTGAAGAAACTCAGAACAGATAATGGGCTGGAGGTTTGTAATCATGAGTTTGATAAATTTTGCAAAGAAAATGGTATAGCCAGACACTTAACCATTCCTGGCACTCCACAACATAATGGTTTGGCTGAAAGAATGAACAGAACTTTGTTAGAAAGAGTGAGGTGTATGTTGGCAACCTCAGGAATGCCAAAGAAGTTCTGGGGTGAAGCTGTATCCACTGCAGCTTATTTGATCAATAGATGTCCTTCATCAGCTATTCAGATGAAGACACCTATGGAAATGTGGTCTGGTACTAAACCTGAGTATGAAGATTTAAAAGTTTTTGGGTCTTTGGTTTATTCTTATGTGAGTGATGATAAGTTGGATCCAAGATCTCAAAAGTGTGTAATGCTGGGATATACTGAAGGTGTAAAAGGATACAGGCTTTGGAGGTTGCAAAATCCAAAGGTGATAGTGAGCAGAAATGTTCAGTGCAGGGAGAATGTCCTGTACAAAGATATTATGGAGTCAATAAACAGAAGTGTATCCAAGAAAGATGATCTTCAGTTTGAGGTGGAGCCAGTGTTAAACAGACCAAAGGTGAATGTTGAAAGGTCTGGTGCAACTCAGGGTGAAACAAGTCAAAGTGGAAGTTCTGGTTCAAGTCAGGATGAGATAAGTCAAAGTGTACCAAATTTGGAGGATTACATTTTGGTGAGAGACAGGTCAAAAAGGAAAGCTGTGAAACCACTGAGGTACAGAGATCAAGAAGATATTTCTGCAGTTGCTTTTGTAGCAGCAGAGAATGAAAGCATCTATGAACCGCTAACTTTTGAATAAGCTGTTAATTCAGAAGATAATCAAAAATGGTATAAAGCAATGGATGAAGAGATGGATTCTCTATACAAGAATGGTACGTGGGAGTTGGTAAACAAGCCAAAAGACCAGAAGTTGGTGTCTTGCAAGTGGATCTACAAAATTAAAGAAGGTGTCAAACCAGGAGAAGGTCCAAGATACAAGGCAAGACTGGTGGCTAAGGGATTTACTCAAAAAGCAGGTGTTGATTACAATGAGATCTTTTCTCCTGTAGTCAAACATGTCTCAATTAGAGTTATCTTGTCATTGGTTGCATCGTTAGATCTGGAGTTGGGATAAATGGATGTGAAAACTGCATTTTTGCATGGTAATTTGGATGAGAAGATCTACATGGCACAACCAAAGGGATATGAAGTCAAAGGCCAAGAAGATAAGGCATGTTTACTGAAGAGGTCCTTGTATGGACTGAAGCAGTCTCCCAGACAGTGGTACAAAAGATTTGATGAATACATAGTGGGCAGTGGTTTCAGCAGAAGTCCTTATGACAGTTGTGTGTATCATAGGGAGTATGACAGGGGTAAATTTGTCTATTTGCTCTTGTATATTGATGATATGCTAATAGCTTGTGAAAGCAAAAGTCAAATAGAAGAAACCAAACAACTGTTGATGAGAGAGTTTGAAATGAAGTATTTGGGGAAAGCCAGGAAGATACTTGGTATGGAAATCCACAGAAACAGGGCAGAAAAAGTGTTAACACTGTCCCAATCTTCTTATATTGAGAAAGTATTGAAGAATTATGGAATGGGAGAGTGTAAGCCTGTTACAACTCCTCTTGCAGCTCATTTCAATTTGTCAAAGAAAGATTGTCCTCAAACAGATGAAGAGGAAGAGTACATGAGCAAAGTTCCATATGCAAACACTGTTGGGAGTCTGATGTATCTCATGGTCTGCACAAGACCTGATATTGCATATGCTGTTAGTGTGGTGAGCAGGTATATGGCTAATCCTGGTAAAAATCATTGGTCAGCAGTGAAGTGGATTCTTAGGTATTTGGCTGGTACAAAGAAACTTGGTTTAAAGTTTGAGTGTCATGCTGAGAAGGAGAATATGGTCAGTGGTTATGTTGATTCAGATTATGCAAAAGACAAAGATAATGGCAGATCATTAACTGGTTATGTATTCTCAGTCATGGGGAATGTGGTGAGCTGGAAGTCTCAGTTGCAGCATGTTGTGGCACTATCCACAACTGAGGCTGAATTCATATCTTTAACAGAAGGGGTAAAAGAGTCTTTGTGGTTAAAGGGTATGGTTGCTGATCTGGGAATCAGTTTGGATGGTGTGGAGGTGAATTGTGATAATGAAGGTGCTGTTAAGTTGTCAAAGAACAGTGTTTTTCATGAGAGAACCAAACACATCAATGTGAAGATGTTTTGGATCAGAGATGTGGTGACTTCTAAGGAAGTGGTGGTCAAGTGGGTTGGAATAGATGTTAACCAAGCTGATGTGATGACCAAGGCTTTGCCAGGTGCAAAGTTTACATTTTGCTTTAACTCGTTAAGTTTAGATTAAACTGAATTGTTACTTAGGTGGAGATTGTTGAGAAAAGTAACATTTCAGTTATAACCACTGATGAGTTCTGAATAAATAAGCAAACCACTGTTTGAGGCTAAACAAGACAAACAACTGGTTGCATTATAAACACTGCTTGTGATCAAACACTGATGGTGATTAACTGCTGAGGGTAACAACTGGTCGTGGTAAAACAGCTGCTGTTGAAATAAGCAGTAGATAGTGAATCAGTAGTTTGAAATGCTGTTGAGGAGTAGATCAGTGTTTGAGGTATTGGAGAGCAGTTGTTTAGAATCAAGGTCTGATACTTACATTCTTGTAAGATCAGGGGGTGTTTGTGGAAATTCTTACAACGGATAGTTGTAACTGAATTTGGGAGTTTAGTATAAATAGGGGTTTGCAGTAGTGTGTAGATAGTTCATTACTTTCAAGTTCTTTGTAATTTCTTTTCTTGTAATTCATTTTCATATTCAATAAGATTCAACCGTTAATCGTTGATTCTCTAGGTCAATTTCTGGGTTGTTTTTCTAACATGCTAGTTTGAAGGTTAATCCGTCTGGCCCTAGGGCTTTTTCCGACTGCCACACCACTTTTCTAATTTCTTCCCTTGTGAATGGGAGCTATTAGGCCCTCGATACTACCATCTGGAATCTTCTTAAAACCGAGGTCTTCAATCTTCGGTCTTCGCTTCATGGGTTCCTCGAACAAGTGCTTAAAGAATTTTCTAGCCTCACCCTTTATGTTGTCCGAATTAGTGATCCAAACACTGTTGACCTCCATTCCATTAATGCGATTTGTCACATGTCGGCAATTAAACAAGCCATGAAAGAAACTTGAATTTTCATCTCCGAACAATGCCCACTTACTAACTAATGATTAAACTACTATTCCATACATATTTAAAAAGTCGAGTCAAGAATTATTAGCGCCAACATTACTCTTTAACTTTCTATTGAACTAGTCAATAATCGATAACGATTACTAATATATTTTGGTTCTAATGAGATTGTAATTTATGTTTCTTAGATGTAACATTTTGTATGAAATCATGATAATTATAAATTATAAAGATAAAGATAATATTACATTGTTTAGACCACTGACATATGTCATGGTAACGATATATTTTTTTATAATGAGGAAAATGCATGAGTATATGCTAGAAAATATCACATTTGCATCTGCATGTGTTATTCAATCACACATAAGTATCAAAGTTGAAGAACCTACCCACTCTTAACAAATTTTATCTAGAATATTTATTGATTTTATTGATATGCAACTTTGTTGTGAAACTAGCCTAATAGCAAAAGGAATATAAAGAACAATATGGAGAAAGAGATTGATTTTATTGATTGAGGTGTATATTACAAGAGATACAAGAGACTATATATAATAGAGGAAAACTTGTGGAACAAGCCTAATCTATTTTAGGTGTTGATAACCACATTAATAATAAATATATTCATAACACTCCCCTTGGTTATCAACATAATACGCTTGATGCTATCTCGTTAAAAACCTTGCTAGGAAAACCCGATGGGACAAAACCATAGCTAAGGGAAAAAGAGTGCAGCGTGTAATGCGCATTACCTCCCCCTGATACTTCTGGATCAGGTATGTTGCCTCATTAAAAACCTTACTAAGAAAACCCAATGGGACAAAACTTAGTCAAGGGAAAAAGAGTGCAACTTTAATAAGCCTCCCCCTCATTTTAACATGTATCCTTTAATTGACGTGTGTCCATGTTCCTTGAAAGTCGAACAAAGCTTTTGTAGCCAATGATTTGTCGCTCGATCCCTTAATGTGCAATCCTTTATGTTGAGCAATGTTGTATAATCTTCTAACGAGACTTTAGGTACCTCCTTTCAAAATATCATATATCCACGATTGTATTTTGTTACATTCCTGCATCTACAAGACTAACCAAACTTGTTTGATGGGTTAGTAAAATATAATCAAATATCGTTTATACCTGAAATATTTATTTGAACTCATTCCAATGTCTCTTCGCTTGACAAATGTTATATCATGACAATAAGCTCAAATAGAAGATATTATAACTATACATATCTAGCAAATCATATTAATGCACATATGCATAACTATGGTACTTCTAGACTGAAAATCTCCACTTTGGTACGAGATTATAATAGTCATTCTTATAATAAGTGACTGAACAATCTTAACATACATTAAGGTTGAGCTTTGTCTATACTAAAATGTCCTCACATCTTCTAGATGTAGTTTGATCGATGGATAAAAATACGATCACAAATAAACTCAAACTGCAGGTTGAGTAGTAACTAGACTGTGCCATGGTCATTCAAATTTCCCCCTCTAAAAGCTTGACAGTTACTCTCGATGGTGCCTAGACATCATCACTATAAACTGCGATTATAGTGAACTTTAGGAGAGGACTTTTGATAAAGAGGGATAATATTATCAAACTCATATTGCTCTTTATTAGAATATCTCATGAATTGTACAACGCCCAACCCGACTATTTTATCCATGCTATCTTTTTAAGTTTATAAAGATACATTCATGAGGTTTTGAAACCAATGCTTCAGGCATTTACCATTATTCACATACTTCTTTTCACTTTGAACAACGTATGTGCATATACTTTTTTAGGAGTTCTGTTACATAAACCTCCTTATTGATTTTTATATTATATGCAAGGATGTCTTGAACACTTGCTTCATTTATAAAATCCATATTGTACCATGCTTGTACACTGTACATTGAAATGCTATAATCACAATGTAAAAGTTTTCTATGTACGTTTATTGGTGCACAAGAATTACATCCATAAGATGTTTAAGTTAACCTTCTAAGCACTCAATTGCTTTAGATGCGGAGTTCCAGTTATATTCAATTCGATAGTATATACATGAATTTGACAATTTAAATCCATCAAGGACTTTCATGTAAACTTTCAGTATCAAATATGATACATAACATTTCTAATACGCATGTCAATTCACTCTTTATATTACCAGACTAATAAGATATTGGGAAGTCAATGCATCCACCACTGGAGAATGTGTCTCCTCATCATCAATCATGAGTCTTTTCAAATATTTTGTGCCACTAATTTTGTCTTATATCACTTAATTCGAATTCAATTCATGATTCAC
The DNA here is from genome assembly GCF_002127325.2 of Helianthus annuus. NCBI lineage: Eukaryota > Viridiplantae > Streptophyta > Magnoliopsida > Asterales > Asteraceae > Helianthus > Helianthus annuus. Next base: position 17,844,166 of record NC_035437.2, read on the forward strand.
ATAAAAGACCCATTTGAATCCAATATGTTTTACAACTTCAGTTGTACGGACTGTTGGTCCGAAAACTGTCCAATTTTAATAGAGAATTTAACTCTGCCTCATTTGCGTCTTTCCATTTTGGCCAATCATTTCTCATAGGCAGATCTTAAATTTTGATCCTCATCACTTCAAGCGCTATATTATATACAACAGTATGACAACGTCGATTTTGTTTCGATTCCATATATTTCATAGACATGATACAATATAATGAGATCTCTTTATTTTCAGGTACCTGAGGTTCTTCTAGAACCATCATGTCTAATGGCTCTTCAGGAGACCCTGTTAATATAACCCCGACTTGACCATCTTAATTACTTGCTCCAACTTTCGAGGAATTTTATTATTGGAATCGATTAGTCTATCACGCATTAGACGTGCAATAGACTCATCACAAATATGTGGTTGTCCTTCTGGGACACTCATCTTAATTGGAGCATTAGCAGTTGGTATATGTGATATAAATCACCTCTTTAAGGTCAGTGAATGTGTCTGGTAATAGATTCGCTAAACGTTGTAAATGAGTTATTATCTGAACTTCTGGTTCACACTTTTAGTTTTTGAGGATCAATGATAATTCATACCAACTCATTTCTTTTCCAACTGCTTTTTATCTCCCCCTATGTTGGGAATGTTAATCCATTGATATGGATATCAAATAATTGAGCCGTAATTATATATCTCGTCAAATGGCTCTATTCATTATCATATATTCCCAACCACTTTTTAAGGTCCCATCTTTGTGCATCGTGGTGGATCAATTTCAATATATGTCGCACAACCAAAATCTTTGATAGGACATCTTTGGTTACTGGCCAAAAACCTACGATACGGGGAGAAAGTATTATAACTTGTTGGCTTGATGTGAATTAATGTTGCATGTAAAATAACATTTCCATAACATATGAACTTCTACTCTCATGATCATAGGTTTTGCAACCAATCATAGACGTTTAGCGATCGTCTCTACAAAACATGTATTCCAATGATAATCAATAACTTGGGAATCTAATTCACTATTACATTACAACTAAAATAAATATGTCAATCTGAATAATATTCTTGTGATCACATTAGCTAATCCATAATCACACAAACTTTAGGTTGTGGATTTGATAACCATTTAGATGATGCATCGATTTAAAACACTAAATGGTATCATGTTTAGGATATGCATATCCTTTAATCACTTCCAGAATATTTAGGGATTCTTACCCTACCTTGATTGGTGAATCATTAGTTTCCCTTGAGAGCAAAAATGACAAGTTTAATTGTCAGCAAGAATCTTTTGATTCTTCGTTAAGTTTCACAATATCATCGACTCGGTGTGGTCTAATCGGTCATGCCAACTAATTAAATAATCATGATACATAAACTTTTGGTTTACGATCATATGTATATTAGTTACATTATGCGAGAGAACAACGCAATATCATTGCAAACTATCATGTTATGTAACTTTTATCCTTTTCACATTTTATTCTTATATAATCAAGCACTCCAATAATTTGTCACTTCTAGTGATCTATCTCATTATGATCATTATTAAAGTTCCGATAGTAAGTCTCGTTATTAACTTGGCTATCATAACATTCTGATAGTCAATCTCATTATTAACATGACCGTCATTACAATTCTCAATTGTGTCCATGATCACGACATTTTCAATGATCGTTATATAATCGCATTTACTTCAGGAATGGAATAACCAGAACAAGCTTCATAGCTTTTCATTATTTACTTGGTCACACGAGTATAAATCATTTCAAACTTTTTCATAACTCTCATAATGATATTGCTACTTCGTGAGCATTTGTCTCAAGTGTGACAAACATTTTTTTTCTTTGTAAATAATCTTCACTTTGCTTAACACAAATTGAGAAGTAATTAAATGCGCGAGTCATATAAGATTCAGCCTAACATCTTACGACCTTTTATAATTTGATAATGAGATTTGAGAGTCTGACACTTTTCATGATGGTGATAACAAACCAAACTTTGGTTTTAATTATTCTATTTAATACTAGCTATAAGTAAATAATAGTTACAGAATACAATGTATACATTAAGTCAAGGTAACTTATAAAACGAGTTATAATAATTTTCACCAATTAAAAATATCTATGATTTATGTTTTATCCTAGCACAACATAAGTGTGTATCTAATGGACACAACATAATTATGAAGGTCATACATATCAAACTATAGTTTAAATATATAACTACCTTCCAAGTTTACTTTTAATAGAATTATAATATAATAAACAAATAATAAACAATATTATTTTTCTTATAACATCAATTGAGATATATATTTACATGATCGAGTCATGTAAGATTTATCGATCTAAAATATTACGGTCTTCTACAAACTCATAATGAGATTTATGAAATATGAAACTTCAAGTGATATATCTTACGCATATAAATACAAATACATGATGTTATCTAAAACGAGTTATTATAATGATTTATGAAATAAGATCTTTCATCAGGTACAAACAAATACATAATTTATGTATTAAATTATCCATGGTTCACTCAAATTTGAAACATAAGCAAATATAAATCAACTTAGTACATTAACAAAGACGGTAGTATACTAAGCTCAAAATCCATCTTAAAATTAAATTGAGTTGATGACCACCTTTTAAACTATTTATGCTAAATAATTTTATAAAAGATTAATCAAGCGAAACATATCCCTAGTGTGGAAACTTTAATTTCACATATCCATTTGCTATTTTAAAACAACTTATCTGATTGTAAAATAAATAATCATTTAAAATAAGTAGGCGAATACCTTCATGTTTATCTTTTTCTTTTAGCTAAGAAAATAATTGCTTTGAATGTTGTAAAGGAAATAAAATCTTTATAAATAATTTTCCAATAACAATGAAATGATTTTGACTCTATTTGACACGAAATTACATCTCGTAACAAAATTGATATATAATTCTAGACTTTCTATTTTAGAAAAATTACTTAAAGAGAAACTATAATTTCATCAGATACATATTTAAAAAAAAAATTACAAATCCAATTGACTAAAAAATTATTGAAGAGGTTATAAAGTTTCACCGAACCAAATTAAATAGTTTCATAATCGTCATATATCATGATATTTATCCAATTTTATTTAGAGGTATCTCATTTTTTTTTTCAACATACTTCCTCATAATCTATGATATATATTTTTGAATGACATGGTGATCGCCACATGGTGTCCGGTTGTGACAGTCGGGTGATAAAAATATAGATCACATATTTATAATCGAAATCTCATATAAGATATTTATTTCAATCACTAATTATGAAATCTCATCGTAATATATTAGTATTATTAACTATTTAATTCATTTAATAAGCTTTGGAGTCAAATAATCATAGAACTAATAGAGGTGCTGCTATGTAAGAAGTCAAAAACTTTTGCAGGTAAAAGTAAGATCTTTACCCTATTTGGTTTCAAGCACACCTCCAGAACTTGAAACTTTTATAGGTAAATATGAACTACAAGCTTTGAAGGTAAATAATAAAAATAACTTACAAGAGAAAAGGCTCTCTTTGGAGTAATCTTCAACCATAGTAGGTGCTGTGGCGGCTCAAACAATTAGGATTTTGGACAGAATACTTTCGTGCTGATAACGTGTTGTGAAACTAGCCTAATAGCAAAAGGAATATAAAGAACAATATGGAGAAAGAGATTGATTTTATTGATTGAGGTGTATATTACAAGAGTTACAAGAGACTATATATAATAGAGGAAAACTTATGGAACAAGCCTAATCTATTTTAGGTGTTGATAACCACATTAATAATAAATATATTCATAACAAACTTAAATATAACTTCTTATGTGAGAAACGCATGTTTCATCAAATGTATTTATTCTGTGATATACAATATACAATTTCCCATAAATAAAAAATGTTGTAATTTTTTTCTTATAAAAAACTAATCCACTTAAGAATTTTTGAGAATGAAGGTAGGGATTTAGGGAACAAGGACATGTTTTGAGTAAAAATCACAAAAAAGATATGATAATATATAATTCGGTGGATACTTTCAATTCCAGGTGTTGTTTGGTCAAGTGGTACCAGCTATGACTTTCGCTTTAATTAAACCTAACACATAAGTTAATTGTAATTAAATTGTTAGATAAAAAATACAACTCCGTTAAAAGTGGTCCAACAGTAGATTATATATGAGTTACCATTTTAGAGATTATTTAATTTTTTTTGAACGGTAGATCAACTGGATTTCCAGCTGACTCCAAAGGGTCAGCATATGCTGTTTAAACCCCTCACCTCAAGTTCGAATCCCTCCCAGAGGTGTTCTTCCATATTTATATAATTTTGCACTTAGTAGGAATCGAACCTGAGACCTCCCCAATAGGAAACCACTTAATAGAAAACCTCCTAACCAAATTGTGTATGTGTTATTTAATTATGATTTTTGAAGGGACAGTAAACGATGATATGTCTGTCAAACTTACACCTCGTTTTAAGCTATGACTATGATCATCTTGTAATAAGTTTATACATAGGTGAAATATAATTATATACTTTATCTTCTTTTTGTTTCACATCTTAATATTTCTCTCTCACATTCAGCCTTATCTTACAAAAATAATGAGAAAACCTTTCATTTATTCCTAACTTTCTTGACTCACCAATATTATGACTTATGTTTTAAGGCATTCATTTGGCTAGAGTGTGATTGTGAACCAAATACAATGAAAACTAAAAAAAAAAAAACATAATGGAGTGAAGCCCAATTTTGGAATAATCATGAACCTTAGCTAGAATTGGCTTAATTTAAGACAAGAAACCAAACCGGTTTTCTCGGTCTATTGACAATTTTTTTATTTAAATTAGAAACTTACATAAAACTAAAATACTAAAAAACAACTTCACAATATAAACAATGAGAACATGTTATGGTATTAAAATATTCAATTTCTTTAGTTAAAAGGTGATGCATAAGGTTCGTCTTGGTGTAGGTAATAAGGAAGAAATAAACTGAAACTAAACCAAATTTTTACTTTTTAAATATATTAATAAGTAAAACAAAAATACCATTTGTATCGTTGGTCTACCATCCCTCCAAAGCATCCACCTAGCAGGTTAAAAAAGACATTTGAGCAAATACCCACAAGATAATCTTTCCTATATAAGGTTTGTATTTCATTTGTCACACCAAAAACACATAAATACACTTGCAATTATCTACGAGAGATGGCATCGACATGGTTGCAAGTGGTGGTCTTGGTGGCTTGGTCTTTCCCAACAACAATCGAGTGCCATATTCGCAGTTAGTATGTATTTTTTAAAAAAACTAGAATAGCTTATCTAGTCCAAAAATAATAATGATCATATATCTAGTATGATTGTTTAGTAGTGTTAATAATGTGGTTTATTGATAACATGTACATGTAGTAATAATGACCAATACCACAAGACTATGTACAAGTAAGCCAATAGTAACGGTGAACGGTCGTTTGCCGGTCCCACAATAGTTGCTAGGGAGATGACACTGTGACAGTCAAGGTGGTCAACCATATTAAATATAATGTTAGCATTCATTGGTTAGTATTCAAACTTATTATTTTTCTTTAGAGTTCAAGGTGATATCAAATTAACAAAAGTCATGAGGGTTTTTCAAGTTTAATAACATTTACTTGATATGTCATTTACATGATAGGCATGGTGTATGACAACTACGAACTGGATGGGCTGATGGTCCCGCATACATAACATAATGCCTGATTCAACCACGAGGAACCTATGTATACAAGTTCACTTTAACAGGTCAACGAGGCACACTTTGGTGGCATGCACACGTCTTATGGTTAAGAGTCACGGTTCATGGTGCCATTGTCAACTTGCCTAAGCTTGGAGTTCCATACCTTTTTCCCAAACCCAACAAAGAAGTTGTGCTTGTCCTAGGTAATGTTTATCATTATTTCTACAATTCTATCTCTATGATGTAAACATATTTATAAGTTTGATGAAAATAAAACATTATATATGATGCGCTATTCATTGCCTATAAAAATGCAGGAGAATGGTGGAAGTCAGATACCAAAGCTGTAATTAACCAAGCACAAAAACTAGGGCAAGCTCCTAACGTTTCAGATGCTTACACAATTAATGGGAATCCCGGACCTATCGCGAATTGCTTAGCAAACGGTTAATATTTAACTTCCTTTTTTTAGTTTATTTTGTTTCATGGAAGCTGTTTAATAGTTGATTATAAAGTGACTTTTGAGTAATTAATGACACAAAAATTTAAATTTACAAAATCAGGAGGATTCAAGTTACAAGCGGATCAAGGGAAAAATACATTTTAAAAATAGTTAACGATGCACTCAATGAAGAACTTTTCTTTAGGATTGCAAACCATAATCTTACAGTTGTTGGGGTTGATGTTGTTTATGTCAAACCATTCACAACCGACACCATTCTTATTGCACCGGGCCAAACAACAAACGCCATTATAACAACCACTCAAAAAGTTGGAAAGTACCTAGTGGCAGTCTCCCCGTTCATGGATGCGCAGATTGGGGTAGACAATTTGACCACCACCGGCTCCCTTCATTACTCTGGTGTTGTTGCTTCCACGGTTACCAATCTCGTTTCTCTGTCACCTCAAAATTCAACTAAGGTGGCCAACAATTTCATAAACTCTCTAAAGAGCTTGAATTCCGCAAAATATCCGGCCAAAGTCCCATTAACCGTCGACCATTCTTTTTTTTTTTTCACAATTGGATTAGGAATCAATCCCTGCAAAACTTGTGTCAACGACAATAGGGTGGTGGCTGACACTAATAACATCACATTTGTCATGCCAAAAACCGCTCTTTTACAAGCACATTACTTCAATATAAGCGGCGGTTTTACAGACGATTTCCCTAGTAAACCGTTGATGCCTTACAATTATACAGGCATACAACCCAAGAATTTTGCAACAAACAAAGGTACAAAGCTATATCGTCTTCCTTATAACTCTACTGTGCAACTACTTTTGCAAGACACTACAATGATCACCCCTGAAGTCATCCGATTCATTTGCATGGGTTGAACTTTTTTGCTGTGGGAAGGGGCATAGGGAACTTCAATCCAAATAAAGATCCAAAAACCTTCAATCTTGTTGTCCCTGTTGAAAGAAACACCGTTGGTGTTCCAACAGGTGGTTGGACTGCTATAAGATTCAGGGCAGATAATCCAGGTATAAATCTTGATTGCATTCTGTCGTGTTCTTACAAAACTTCTTGTCAATCTTGTTTTTACGTTTATATACAATTATCATCAGTCATTTAAAACTCTTTATTGTTTTGATTTTATCAGGTGTTTGGTTTATGCATTGCCATCTTGAAGTTCACACAACATGGGGCCTCAAAATGGCATTTGTTGTGGATAATGGAAAAGGGCCTCTCGAATCTGTAATCCTTCCTCCAAGTGATCTCCTCAAGTGTTGAGCTCGTTTATTAAGGATTTCAGAATATGGAGTTGTTTTTTGGATAACCTATTTTAAATGGGCTCCTTGGAGTTAGATAAATCAAGCCCAATTACTCATGTTTTTTTATATAATTCAAATAAATTCCAATTTTTTCTTTTTACGTTTTTAGTTTAACTATATACTATAAAGGTTAACTTTTTATGATTAGTGTAATTATTTAAAAACATACAAGCAAATCTCAAGAGGGTCTTCAAATATACTACTCTAAGTAAACAATTTCAATAAATACTAATCTTCTGTTACTTAATATATTTATAGATCAGTTGCAAAACAGATTGTTCGAGAGAAATTCCATAACAACTACATTACCAGATAGTTATTAATACGTCCCATACCATATCCCATCAAGCAAATTAAGTTATTACAGACAACGATATCTCAAAAACAATAACATGTCTCGACAACTCAGATTTCAAATAAAAATAATTTGTTTGTTTGTTTCTAGACTCTTCCTAACCACAAAGCAAGCGTCCTAGCAGATAGCATCCTAAACACCTGTCACATACGTTAAAGTAACGACCAATACACATAGTGTAAAAGTGAGCATACAAGTTTGATATAGCATAATAGAGTTCGAAATCGTTTACGCATAACCAGCATGTACAACGTATAATGTGAAGCATGTGAGTTATCGACAAAGATTCTGTCAATACCAATGACTGCGATTTGACTACGAGTAACGAGTACGCGACACATGTTCACCACTGCGAACACGTGAAGTAATATCCTTAACAACCCCCGTCCACGATAGGTGCTGAGTCCAAACTATAGTACTATTGTTGCTAAGGCAGGTAGACAGCAATCAATGTGTAAACATAACAAACTGGCATTCATCGAGTCACGTATAACATGCGTTAGCGGTCAGCATATAAATAGTGTTTGCGTTGTGTGTTTGATGTGATTTGAATATAGATAACGTATGTAACACCAAAAAGTGCGTAAAGCAAAAAGGGATCGAGTATACTTACATATTGTGTTTAACAAGTAAACACAACCTTGGATTGAAGGGATCTAAGATTAGCCTGGACAATTAACGATAGCATAAACAACAAGCGACGCGTAAAACAATGCAAAGGGTGATAGTGTCCGATGGCAATCCGATCAGATGGCCAGTCGATCGGATGTCAATCCGTTCGGATGGTCATCCGATCGGATGGCCATTCGATTGGATTGACAACTCCTCTTGTGAAGATGTGTTTGTGTATGATGGTTTGCCTTTTGAAGTTTTCATTGTAGCATTTTGAAAACAGAGAAGTATTTCTACCTTTCAGGTCGGTCGATCGAACGACGGTTAGATCGGACGGCGATCCGTTCGGCGAGGTAATTCTCGGAGAACAAGTTCACAGCAGTGTTGTCACTCGAGCGGATGGTCTATCGATCGGGTTGCAATCCGTTGGAACTGTTAATGCATTGAACATGTTGAAAATTGTTTAAGTTTGAAGCTCCAAACATCACATGGTCGGATGGTCGTTCGATCGGATGGCAATCCTATCGGACGGCAACCCGTTCGACATTCAGATCTTCAAAAGTTGAAACAACAGTTTTAAGTGTGGGACCAAGGTGTAAGCCGATCGGATGGCTGTCCGATCGGACGGCAATCCGTCCCGATAGCCTGATCGTCTTGACACTTGGTTGTTTTTGGTAGTTTACGGTTTTGATCGAGACGATGTGATACGTGCTAAACAACAGAACCTCGTCAAGACCCAAGTGATCCGATCGGACATGAATCACCCTAATCCGGTCAGTCGGTCGTTCGAGCCGGTGGTTCATGCTTAACCCAAAACCGGTTGTCTCTTTGATAGAAACCAGATCTAGAACCAATACATCACTAAGAATGAGTAGAAGATCAGAACTAGTTCTTATTCTATCGGTTTTGAGTGCATTGAGTGTAAAAGAGTTGAAAGAAAGTTAGAAAACCATCTTTCAATCCTTTTCACCTTGAATATGTTCAGATCTATGCAAGATCTTTGTTTATTCATGTAGAAATTGTCCAGATCTAATTTGTTCTTGGTGGATTGAAGCCAAAACAGGAAGTTCATAAGAACTCCATGATGACATCATCCTAGAGCACCTCAAATCCATTGATTTCATGGTTAAAAGTTAAGATTCAAGAGAGAGAATGATGTAGAAGTGTGTGTAGATCATAGAAGTACAAGATTTAGGTTGAAAACTTACAAGAATCGCGAGAAATCGAGAGAAAGAAGGGCTGAAGCGAGCTGGGTCGAGTGAGAGCTGTCACATCAAGTGATGTGACATATGAAGGGTATTTATAGGGTTTCCCAAAAAGGAAAGTGCTAAGGTTCGAGTGGGTCACTGATCGGATGACTGTCTGATCGGGTGGCAATCCGATCGGATGGCAATCCGAACGGATGGCCATCCGATCGAGCGGTCACTCGATCGAGTGGCTCCGATGACTTGAGTTTTGGCGTTTCGTTTCATGCACTGGGTTTTGCGATGTGTTTAAGCGAGTCTCGAGTTTGCGATAGTATTATCCATTAATCCCAACTACTATATCTAACATACAGTCATCCTAAATAGCTTGCGTTTAGCGTTTGCGATTCGATTCGATTGCGATAGAGTTGCGATTGCGTTTGGATTAATCACCACAACATTAACATAATTAAGCATGCACGAGTAACACATAAGTAACACACACACGTAAAATAATATCCAAAACGCGTAATTCGGGTTGCGAATGCGATTGCGATGCAATAAGCGATAAAGCGATAAATAGCGATTAAACCTCGATTATTAACAAGTACTCCACATAATACAACTAACGTATCAAAGTATATAGACTATCTACAAGTCAAAGAAGTCAAAACAGGAGTTGAGCAAGGAGTGACAGATCGCAATTAGCTATCTTTTCTCCCTTTGACTTCAATCTTGACTTTGACTTTGACTTTCGAAAACACGGGGTGTTACAGCCTCCCCTTCTTAAGGGAATTTCGTCCCGAAATTAGACCGAAGCCGTAACAAATAACTGCGGCTACTTCGCCTTCATGTCGCTTTCGAGTTCCCAAGTGAACTCTGCCCCTCGTTTGCCTTCCCATCGGACCTTCACAATGGGAATGCGCGAGCGTCTGAGCTGCTTGGTTTGGCGGTCCATGATCTCAACAGGCTTCTCCACGAAGTGTAATGTTTCGTCCACTTGAAGATCCTCTAGTGGAACGTGTAAATCATGCTCAGCCAGGCACTTTCTGAGGTTCGAAACATGGAAAGTCGGGTGGACGTTGCTAAGTTCCTCCGGTAGTTCGAGTCTGTAGGTCACTTTTCCGATCCTTTCCAGAATCTTAAAGGGTCTAATATATTGAGGCGCGATTTTCCCTTTCTTGCCGAATCTGACCACACCCTTCCAAGGTGATACCTTTAGGAGTACGTAGTCGCCAACGTGAAATTCAAGGTGCTTGCGTCGTCTATCGGCGTAACTTTTCTGAGGACTCCGAGCTTTCAGCAGATTTTCTCGAATTTAGAGGATTTTGTCAGTCGTTTCTTGCAATAGCCAGGACCGGTTACTTGCGAATCTCCGATCTCGTGCCATACAATAAGCGATCAACATCTTCTTCCGTGTAATGCCTCAAATGGTGCCATTTGAATACTGGAATGATAACTGTTATTGTACGAGAATTCTACTAGAGGTAAGTATGCGTCCCAATTACCACCGAAATCTATGACACACGAACGGAGCATGTCTTCAAGGGTACGAATCGTTCTTTCAGTCTGACCGTCGGTTTGAGGATGGAAAGCGGTACTTAGATTAAGCGTAGTACCGAGATCAGATTGAAATGTTTCCCAAAGACGCGAGGTAAACCGACCATCGCGATCAGAGATGATGTCGCGAGGCGTCCCATGTCGACAAATGATCTCCTTGGTGTAGATTCTGGCTAATTTTTCTACCTTGTAGTCTTCTCGTTTTGGCAGAAAATGAGCAGATTTAGTCAAACGGTCAATTACAACCCAGACGCTGTCGTGACCTGATGGTGTGCGCGGAAGTTTCGTTATAAAGTCCATAGCTATACTCTCCCACTTCCACATGGGAATCTCAGGTTGGACGAGTAAGCCAGATGGTCTTTGGTGCTCTCCCTTGACTTTCGAGCAAGTCAGGCACTTCAAAACATAGATAACGATATCTTTCTTCATGCCCGGCCACCAGTACTTGTAGCGAAGGTCCTGGTACATTTTATCGGCACCGGGATGAATAGAATATCGAGACTTGTGGGCTTCGTCCATCAGAATCTGTCGTAAATCAGTCCGTTTAGGGATCCAGATTCGGTCCAGATAACGGAATATCCCATTCGACTTATTCACAAGCTGGGCTCCATCATTGAGAATCCTTTCCTTCTTCAAAGTGCGTTCGGTGAAACAAGCATGTTGGGCTTCGCGTATGATGGTTTCGAGATGATGTTGGGCTTGAACATTACGAGCGCTATGCAAATAGCTTCGTCGACTTAAAGCGTCGACAACTACATTTACTTTGCAAGGATGATAACGAATCTCACACTCATAATCGTTGAGAAGTTCCACCCATCGGCGTTGACGCATATTCAGTTCCTTTTGGCTGAAGATGTGTTATAGGCTCTGATGTGCACAAAATGCAACATATAAATTACATCAATTGTGGCATAAAACTAACCCTTTTTTAGTACTAATGTTGGAAAAAGTGTGCTTTTGTCTTCCTTTTGTATTTTCAGGATTAAATGAGCTCAAATGAACAAAAGAAGCAAAAATACAGCTAAATCTAACATAAATACAAGAAAAGGAACAAACGTGGCATGCCCGACCTCCCGACAGCATCTTCCCAAAGCAAAACAAGAAGACAGAAGGCTGAACACGCCCCGTGCTCAGTGAGCACGGGGGCGTGCCCAAGTGTCAGCAGAAAAGACAAAGTAATAGAAGCTTCTACTGCCCACCACGTGGCCGTGCTCAGCGGACACGGGGGCATGGTCAACTGTTGCAGACGCATTTAATGAAATTGCGAATTGTAATTAATGAAGAGAGAGTCGGATGGACACGGGGCCGTGCCCAGGCTTCTGTTCAGCCTATAAATAGGAGTGCTTGGAGCTCTTGCAACTCATCCCTTGGCACACCACCTCTCTCACACTTCACCCACCACCCACCACCATCATCCACCACCATCATCCATTGTCCATCATAGAGTGTGTGAGTCGTCTCGGGATCCAAGATTGATCGTAAGAGTTCTTGACAATCGAAGGCCATGTTTGCCTAATTCTCTTACATCACTTGGTGAAGACAAGTGTTTAGTGTAATACTTTTTATTTTTAATCTTTTGCACTTTTTAATTGGTTTTGTATTAATGACTTTAATTACTAGTTTCTTATGTTGAAGGTTATTCTTCCTTATCGTTTGTCCGTGGTGTCTTGGCATTATTTTACTGTCTATATAAAATAAAAGATTTTCACCATTCATATCTCCATGGTCTATATGGAGGTATGTTGGCTACCTGGTCGGGGGTTAAGGGAACCATTTGGTTAGAGTCTTGCCAATGTTCAGTGTATAGATCCTGCAAAGGACCTGGATCAAATTTAGTAGGATCTCCTTCCATACCCAATGCTATTGGATGGCGGGGGTCCAAACTCTTTGATCCCCTCATAAGTTAAACTACTATTAAAATTTTAACCCGACTACTTAGGACTGTATCCCTGCTATCTCAGACTACTTAGCCGAGGGTAACGTCACCTTGAAAAGAGGGGCCTACCACATTATGCATTAATAACTTAATTAATTATCTTTCAATAATCCGACCCTTTAGGATTGTATCCTTTCTGACTCAAACTACTGGGTTGAGGGTAACGTCACCTTCAAAAGAGGGGCCTACTACAATAACTAAGATAATCTCTTGAAAAAGTGTAAAAGTGCGAAAATAATCAAAGGTTACACTACACACGAGTCGGATCCAAGTGATTCATCTTGTCTATCTGTTTTTACTTTTATTTTCTTTTTCAGCATTTTAGTTAGTTTTATTTTTCTAGTTTTAAAAATCTTTTTGTAACATTTTGATTTGATTAGACGTTGAGGATAAACCGGTACTAAAAACTCTTGTGTACTTGGACGACCTCGGTATCTTACCAACAGTATACTATGTCCACGATGGGTGCACTTGCCCATATGTGTGTTTAGTGTTAGTGAATATCGTGTTTATAAATTTAAAACTTGGCTAAAAAGTGTAAAAATGGCTTAAAATATACACCTAAATTATATACACACTAACACGCATCAAGTTTTTGGCGCCGCTGCCGGGGACACAAGGATTTTAAGAAAGCTTAAAATCGACGGCCTAATCAGTTTTTCAAAACTTTTTCAAAACGCGCACACATTTTTCTGCATTTTAGTTTAGTTTTGCATTTACAGTAGCCTGAACACGGGCCGTGTTCACTGAACATGGGGCCGTGCTGCATATTTTTCATAAAACACCCAGATACAGAGTCTGAACACGGGGTCGTGCTCACTGAACACGCCCCCGTGCTCAACAAGACCAGTAACCTTTAATTAAAACGCCCAGATACAGATCCTGAACATGGGCCGTGTCTACTGAACACGGGGCCGTGTCCAGCTTCTGTTTCCGTCTTTATTTTTATTTTCTGGTCCCGAGACTCTGTTGTGGTCTGTTGAGTGATTCTTATGGATCAATACTCAGGAGGCTACAACTACACCTTTGAGGAGGATGATTATAGGGGAAACTATTGCACTAATTGTGGAAACCCACACTCAGTACAATATTGTAACTTATTTCAACCATCCACTTCATACAACTATTATGAGGAGCCCAGGTACTAGCCATCGACTTCATACACATCTTATGAAGACCAAAGGTATGAACCTTCTCCCTCATACTCATATTTTGATGAACCAAGGTATGAGCCTTCATACTCATACTTTGAGGAACCAAGATATGAGCCACCACCTTCATATTCTTATTATGAGGAACCATGGCGTGACCAACCCACCTCATATGAGTACTATGAAGAACAAAATTACGACTCTTATCCATCATATACTTACAATGAAGAACAATGGTATGAACCATCTACTTCATATGAGTACTATGAGGAACCAAGGATCGAACAACCGGATTCAAGCTTTGAGGATCCCGATCCTTTCTCTATCACCGAAGTGGCCGAGAGGATAATAAAAAAACATAAAACTATCGAACAATACATAAAAGAATCTCGCGCAAGGGAAGAGGCGTCCCGCGCAAGAGAAGAATTAAATAAAAAAACGATAGTTGAAGAGTTAAAAATGGAAGAACAAATAAGTGAAAAACTGACACATGAGTTAAACAACGAAAAAGGTGAGGACAATAGCGTTAAAATCCAAAAAGAGTCTAATTTTGAAGAAATTAATCTCTTGTCACCTTCTTTTGAAAATCATTGTTTAGTACCCACTCATGCTAAGTTTTTAAAAAAGTTAAACACTAACACTAAAATTGAAGAAATGGTAAATGTTAAGTTAACTAATGATCAAACTTCGCTAATAAAAGAAGACCCTTTTGAAATTAACATTACACCGGTTCCATGTTTCTTTCAAAATTCCTTTATTAGTAATATCATCATTGATAAAGATCTTTGTGTTAACATAATGCCTAACTACATTTTCGAAAAATTAAGTATTGGTGATTTTTCTCCACTTCAAATACCCATTTTTCTATCCGATCGGAAAGTAATAAAATCAATCGGTGTAGTTGAGGATGTCTTGGTTCAAACAAATCAAATGGTAATCCCAACCGACTTTGTCATCCTCGATGACGCTCCTCTAGTGTTGGGATGACCCTTTGTAAAAACTCATGAAGCTTTGAAAAACCGGAAGTTCAACAATCTACCTCTTCAACTAGGGGCATTCAAAAGGAGCATAGATCTTGAGCACTCAATGAAATATCCTTTTGGCAACAATGACCCCCTAATTGAAGATGAAGATGAGCCACCCGATACAAGTGAAAAGATTGACCACTTTATTGAAGAAGAGGTCGCCATAGAACAAACTTTTAAAGTTCTTGTTCAAAATGAGCAACAAAATAAGGAGTCTCCTAAAACCCACCCCTTGAGCTCAAAGAACTTCCGAAAGGTTTGGAATATGCTTTTCTGGACAAAGATGGTAAATCAACTGTAATTATTTCGTCTAAATTAAGTAGTTTAGAAAAAGAAAAATTAATTAAACTTTTGAAAAAACATAAAAATGCGATTGATTGGAAGCTTGTAGATATTAAAGGAATAAGTCCTTCCATGTGCACGCACAAAATTTTAATGAATGATGACTACAAGTCGGTAATACAACCACAACGTAGAGTAAATCCAAATGTGCAAGAAGTGGTTAAAAACGAAGTCATCAAATTACTTGACGCTGGACTTATCTACCCTATCTCAGATAGTCCCTGGGTAAGTCCAGTCCAAGTAGTTCCAAAGAAAGGAGGTACGACGGTAATAACTAATGAAAAGAATGAATTAATACCAATGAGAACCGTCATAGGATGGAGAGTATGTATAGACTATAGATGATTAAATGAAGCAACAAGGAAAGATCATTTTCCTTTGCCCTTCATTCATCAAATGTTAGAAAGATTATCCGGCCATAAATTTTATTGTTTCTTGGATGGTTTTTCAGGTTACTTTCAAATCCCGATAGCACCTGAAGACCAAGAAAAGACAACTTTCACATATCCCTATGGAACTTTTGCTTATCGACGCATGCCTTTTGGTCTGTGTAATGCCCCCGCAACATTCCAACGTTGCATGGTGGCCATCTTCCATGACATGATAGAAAAGACAATGGAAGTCTTCATGGACGACTTTTCTATCTTTGGAGATTCATACGACCAATGCCTCGATAACCTTGAACGAATGCTATCCCGATGTGAGGAAACTAACCTCGCCCTTAATTGGGAAAAATGCCATTTCATGGTAACAGAGGGAATAGTGCTCGGTCATAAGATCTCTAGCGAAGGAATGGAAGTTGATCGAGCAAAAATAGACACTATTTCTCGATTGCCTCCACCATCCTCCGTCAGAGCAATCAGAAGTTTCTTAGGGCATGCCGGATTTTATAGGCGGTTTATCAAGGACTTTTCTAAAATTTCAAGACCTCTAACAAAATGACTTGAAAAAGATGCGCCTTTCATCTTTGAGAAGGATTGCAATCAAGCATTTCTAACCCTTAAGGAAATGCTAGTCAATGCACCTATCATGATAGCACCTGATTGGAAATTTACTTTCGAAATCATGTGTGATGCAAGTGACTTTGCCATTGGAGTAGTCTTGGGACAAAGAAAAGAGAAGCATTTTCACCCAATTTATTATGCTAGTAAAACACTTAACGATGCACAAGAAAATTATACAACAACTGAAAAAGAATTACTAGCTGTGGTATTCGCTTTTGATAAATTTCGTTCTTATCTTGTTCTTTCTAAAACAATAGTCTATACAGATCATGCAGCCATTCGATACCTTTTCAAGAAACAAGACGCAAAACCCCGTTTGATCAGGTGGATTTTACTCCTCCAAGAATTTGATATTGGAATCAAAGACAAGAGAGGAGCAGAAAACACCGCTGCAGATCATCTTTCGCGCTTAGAAGACCCAGCTTTGGAGGCAACTAGGGACGAGCAAATCAACGAAAAATTTCCAACAGAGTCCCTAGAAATGGTGGAATACAAGGAAGAACCATGGTATGCCGACTATGCTAACTACTTAGCTAGCGGTATAGTCACCAAAGGATGGCCACATCACCAAAGAAAAAAATTCTTTGCTAATGTGAAGCATTACTTTTGGGAAGATCCTTATCTTTTCAAAATGTGTGCCGACCAACTCATCCGAAGGTGCGTACATGGTAGTGAAGCTAGAAGAAGTCTCCGCCATTGTCATGAAGGTCCATGTGACACTCTGGGTTTTCCCGAGCAACTATCTTGTATCGGCATTATGTGTATATTCTATTAAATGAAAGTTTGTGATTTATCTTGATGTGCTATAGTGTGTACGTATAATGTATAATTATATATATATAAACATATGTATGAAGTGAGCCGAGACCGCGAACCCGACTCGAGATCACTCGGTCTCGAGTGAACAGTTGGGCCGTTTGGGCCGCATCCCTTCTCTAATCCATCCGGAACCCACTAAGGTGCACCAACTTGAAATGGGTATAAAACCCCCACCATTGTAGCCGACATTCCTTTTTGGGACATCAATCATCACCTCACAATTCCCTAAGATCATTCCTCTCTTTCTCCCTCTCACTTTAGCTCTCTCTCTAGAAAACTTTGATCCAAACACCCTCCTCCTTTCTTCTCGGGACAACCGGCGGCTAAGGAAGGAGCTCTCGGATCTCGGTGAATCCCTACACACCTTCATACTCTTGAACCGGTTAGTGCCTCCTCATATATAGTTGAAGATTTTTGATTTAGGTCCTTGTTGTGAATGATCTACATGCTTAGCTTAAATGTTTGCATATATGACTTGTATGTTGTAATGAGATAAAAATGATTAAGTGATGTAGATTGTTGTATGAATGATGGACACAAATCCGTTTTGGTAAATGATTGTCATTGGTATTGTTTCGGTTAAAAATGGTTGTTTATACATGATGTGTAGAATTTTCTTATGACAAGTACATAAATATGCATAGATCTAATATTGAACCGGAGCTTATGAGTTAGATATAAGGCCGCTGATGATGACTGAGTTATATGTTGAATCGAGTTTATGTTGGTTGAATGAACATGCTTACAAATGATGAATGTGGGTTGATTATATGATGAACTGTTTGAATATGACATGAATATTTGAAAGGTTGTGTGTTTGATCTATTTGAATTGAGAATTGGACAAGAAAACATGTTTGTGCATTGTGGTTGGATAGTACACAATTTCATGAACATGCAATTTCATTGGATAGTACATCAGAGATTCTAGAAGGCTTCCACCTGTGCACGCATCCGTGGTTGCGAGTCGAGACCTTCGGTTGCGACTCGAGATCAAAACGTGACAACTTGAGACAGACTTCAAGGACTCGAGACCGGCAAGGTCTCGACTTGAGACTTCATGTTCTCGACTCGAGACTAAGCTCGAGACTCCCAAGGTTGCGACTCATGCCGGCATTACTCGAGATCTCATGGTTGCGACTCGAGACCGCACGTTCTCGAGTCGAAACCACCTTGTCTCGACTGGGCTGCCTACCTTGGTTATTGGGCCACAATGTGTTATGTTTGGACTATGTGTTAACTGTTGATGTTTAACCGTGTAATTATTAGAGCAGGCCCAATAACTAAATAGATAACTGCATGCATTTTATGTGTTAGATACATGTAGGATATACGTGATTACTTGTACCCCAAACCTGACCTATACTGGTAACCATGTTAGGACGTGGTGACCAGCAAGCTTGACCAAGTAAGCTAATCTGCCGAGCAACCCAAGGTGAGTTCACGACTATTAAAGCATGCATTCCCGGTGGATTGGGAAACGGAACTAAAAGCAACACTATCCCCTTGTGAGGGATACAAACTTACTTTTCTCCCCTTGTGCGGGACTCTTAGTTAATTACTGTTTATACTGAAATGCAACGAGCAACACTAAACGAAACTCTATCACTTAAGTCCCTACTACTTAATACCGATTAGTCGTCGGGGCCAGGCGAATGGGTTATTAGTTGATAGCGCTGTTTAGGTCTTACCAGCCTCACACCGTGCCCGTGTATGGGATCGGGAGTGAACTAATAGACTCTGGCAATCCGTCAATGATGATAGAACATTGACAAACGGGGCACTTTACGGAAACGTACGGTCACATAAGTATTCGGTATTGGAAAAACAGTTTAGTCGCTTACTTATGGGGTAGCTCCCCATGGCATGTATAAACGGATAAATTAACTGGTGAAACAAGTTTTTGGTAATTAAAAACTGGATAACTCGTGGACTCGCCAACATTTTTGTTGATACTCTACTGCATGCTTTGCAGGTACCCAGTGACTCAGGAGCTTGCTACTTGGGGATGTGTAGTGGTCGTCTAACCCATGTGTTGGGTTCTAAATAACTTGAACCATGAACTTTATTTTAAACTGTTTTGTCTATGCTTCCGCTACTTATGTTACTATTGAACTTAAAACTTTTGAACTTGATTATGATATTTGCTAACCCTGTGGTTGGTGAATATTACTTTTGCTATTAATTAAATCGCTCAGTATAATTGGTGGCTGGATCCTGGTCAGTCGCGCCCCCAAGCGGTGGTACTCCGCATGTGGATTTTGGGGGTGTGACAGATTGGTATCAGAGCCATTGGTTATAGTGAACTTGGTTTTAAAAAAGGGAATCTTTTTGAGAAAAACCAGACTATAACCCGTGACTCGCGACGACACTACACTCCAAGTGCAAGACTCAACACGTTAGACCTCATAGCTCGGACTAGTGTTTACTTGCTTGCGTACTTTATGCTTTCTGTTCTGCTATACGTACTAGTGTGCCTAGTTAGATAGATACACCTCCCTCTTCTGTCTCATTCTCGCTACATTACGACATCACACTCATACTATGTTTTCTGGTTATGAAGACAATGAGTGGACGCGGAAGAGGAAACGTTAACATGACTCAAGCTCAGTTCACTAACCTGATCAACACGGTGGCTGCAGCTTTCGCAGCTCACCCTGGAGGTAAACTCGTTATTTTAGGATGTTTAGGTCCTACCCCCGCATTGTCCTTTTCACCCCTAAACCTATTTCGCTTCACTTCTCACAACAGGTCAGCATGCGCCTGTGCAACCACGTGTTTGTACTTTCAAGACCTTCATGGATTGCAAGCCTCTCCCTTTCAATGGCACTGAGGGTGCCATAGGTCTTCTGCACTAGATCGAGAAGGTTGAAGCTGTCTTTGCTGTCTGCGAGTGTCCCCCTGCTAATTGGGTGAAGTTTGCTACTGGTACGCTTGAACGAAACACGCTTTCCTGGTGGAAGGCGCAAATTCAGATGCTTGGTTTGGAAACTGCTAATGCTACTGCATGGGAAGATTTCAAGGATATGATCAAAGAAGAGTACTGTCACAGGGATGACATCCACAAACTCGAGAACAAGTACTTTGAGCTTAAGATGGTTGGGTCAGAGATTGAGACCTACACCAAACTGTCCAACGACTATGCTGCTCTTTGCCCAAACATGTCTCGACCTATGTACCGAAGGATCGAATTGTACATCAAGGGTTTGGCCCCAGAAATTCGAAGCCATGTGACCTAAGCTAACCTCAACACCATTCAGCCAGTCGTCCGCCTTGCTCACAAACTCACTGATCAGGCTGTGGAACAGGGCAAGTTGCCCAAACGGATCAGTGCTACTGATGGAACTTCTGGTGATAACAAGCGCAAGTGGGAAGGAAATCAAAGCAAGGATGCTAACCCCACCCAGGCCCCGACTCAGCATAGGAAACTGGAAAACAACAAAGGCCCTCAGCAATAGGGTGGCTATCGAGGGAACCACCCTAAGTGTAACAAGTGTAACCGGCACCACAATGGGGCATGTAACAAAGGTCAGTGCCAGCGATGCAACAAGATGGGGCATGAAGCCAAAGACTGTAGGAGTCAGTTTCCAGCTAGGCAGAATCAGCAACAACCACAACAACAACAGCAGCAAGGGAACAACCGTGGATGCTACAAATGTGGAGCCACAGGGCACATGCGAAGGGATTGCCCTGAACTGAACCAGAACCGCAACAACAACCAGGGAGCTGGAAACAACGATCAAAACAACAACAATGCTGGGAATGGTGCAAGAGGAAGGGCTTTTGTTATTGGAGCTGGAGAAGCAAGGAATGACCCCAACGTCGTGGCGGGTAAGTTCCTACTTGATGATCGTTATGTTTCTATGTTATTTGATTCTGGAGCCGATGCTAGTTATGTATCCCTACGTATTAGTAAGAAGCTTAAGCACCCGCCTGCGTTGTTAAGTTCTAAGCATATCGTCGAGTTAGCTAATGGTAGAAACATCGAGGCCTCACATGTGATCAACGACTGCAAGCTAGTATTGTCTGGTCAGACGTTTAGCATCGATCTTTTCCCTATCAATCTTGGAAGCTTCGACGTCGTCATTGGTATGGATTGGTTATCCAAACATCGCGCTGAAATCCTCTGCCAAAAGAAAATGGTTCGCATTCCCCACCGTTCTGGCAAACCCCTCAACGTCCAAGGTGACAAAGGCGGAGAAGTCACAGGCATCATCTCGTTCTTAAAAGCCCAGAAGTGTTTACGTAAAGGGCACACCGCCGTCTTAGCACTTGTCACCGACACACAGGAGAAGGAAAAGAGGATTAAAGATTTTCCAGTGGTACGTGACTACCCCGAGGTATTTCCTGAAGAACTACCTGGACTCCCTCCTCATCATCAGATCGAATTCCAAATCGAGCTAACTCCCGGAGCAACACCTATAGCTCGTGCGCCTTATCGACTAGCACCAGCCGAACTAAAGGAACTTTCTACGCAACTACAAGAACTATTGGATAAAGGATTCATCCGTCCTAGTTCGTCACCCTGGGGAGCACCAGTGCTCTTTGTTAAGAAAAAGGATGGCACCTTCCGAATGTGCATCGACTATCGTGAGCTGAACAAGGTTACCATCAAGAATCGCTACCCCCTCCCACGTATCGACGATCTATTCGATCAGTTGCAAGGATCGAGCTACTACTCAAAGATTGACCTGCGATCAGGCTATCATCAGCTAAGAGTCCGTGACGAAGACATTTCTAAAACTGCATTCAGAACTCGTTATGGTCATTACGAATTCCTCGTCATGCCCTTTGGAATGACTAACGCTCCTGCAGTTTTCATGGATCTCATGAACCGGGTGTGCAAACCCTACCTCGACAAGTTCATAATAGTGTTTATCGACGACATCCTAATCTACTCGAAAAGTCAAGAGGAGCATGAGCAACACCTGCGTCTTATTCTCGAACTCCTTCGCAATGAGCAACTGTACGCCAAGTTCTCGAAATGTGACTTCTGGCTTCGAGAAGTCCATTTTCTTGGACACGTAGTCAATAAGGACGAGATTCATGTCGATCCAGCTAAGATCGACTCTATAAAGACTGGCCTACGCCTAAAACTCCGACTGAAGTCCGCCAATTCTTGGGATTGGCAGGGTACTATCGCAGATTCATCAAGGGATTCTCGAAGATTGCTCAACCTCTTACGACACTCACCCAGAAGGGTATTGCTTACAAGTGGAATGAAGCTCAGGAATCGGCCTTTCAGAAGCTGAAGGTTAACCTCTGCAGTGCTCCTATTCTCTCGTTACCTGAAGGTACCAACGACTTTGTGGTTTACTGCGATGCGTCTATTCATGGGCTTGGTTGCGTGTTAATGCAACGCGAGAAAGTTATTGCCTACGCTTCTCGACAACTTAAAACCCACGAAAGGAACTACGCTACGCATGACTTGGAACTGGGAGCAGTGGTTTTTGCTCTTAAAATATGGAGACATTACCTGTACGGTACCCGGTGCACCATTTACACCGATCACAGGAGTCTCGAGCATATCTTCAAGCAAAAGGAGTTAAACATGCGACAACGTTGATGGGTCGAACTCTTGAATGATTACAAATGCGCCATCAAGTACCATCCGGGCAAAGCCAATGTCGTGGCAGACGCCCTCAGTCGAAAGGACACTACACCCAAGAGCGTGCGAGCGTTGCAACTTACCATCCAATCTAACCTCCCTACTCAGATTCGAAATGCTCAAGTTGAAGCATTGAAACCAGGGAACATCAGGGCTGAGTCCCTACGAGGATCGAGACAACGGTTAGAACAAAAAGAAGACGGCGCTTACTCTGTGACAGGGCGCATTTGGGTGCCACTCTATGGAGACCTACGCGAGCTCGTGATGGACGAGGCTCATAAGTCCGTTACTCAGTACATCCGGGTTCTGATAAGATGTACCACGACTTAAGGACTACGTATTGGTGGCCTGGCATGAAAGCCCACATAGCAACATATGTCAGCAAATGTTTGACTTGCGCAAGAGTCAAGACTGAGTATCAGAAACCAGCAGGCATACTCCAGCAACCGGAAATCCCGAAATGGATATGGGAGCAAATTTCCATGGATTTCGTTACCGGCCTACCTAGGTCCCAACGCGGGAATGACACTATTTGGGTGATAGTAGACCGATTGACCAAGTCTACACACTTTTTGGCTATTAAGGAAACATATAAGTTTTCTACCTTGGCAGACGTGTACTTAAAGGAAATGGTATCGAGGCACGGGGTGCCAACCTCCATTATTTCCGACCGAGACGCTCGTTTTACTTCGGAGTTGTGGCAAGCTATGCACAAATCCTTTGGCTCACGTTTGGACATGAGCACCGCTTATCACCCACAAACGGATGGGCAGTCTGAACGCACCATCCAAACCCTAGAAGACATGCTTAGGGCATGTGTGATCGATTTTGGCAAGAATTGGGAGAAGCACCTACCGCTAGTAGAATTCTCGTATAATAACAACTACCACACTAGCATTCAGGAAGCACCTTTTGAGGCATTGTACGGTCGTAAATGCCGATCACCTCTTTGCTGGGCGGAAGTTGGTGACAGCCAGATCACAGGCCCAGAACTGGTGGTAGACACAACGGAAAAGATTGCCCAGATCAGACAACGCATGGCGGCAGCTCGTGACCGTCAGAAAAGTTACGCAGATAAGCGTAGGAAACCACTCGAATTCCAGGTCGGTGACCGGGTTCTACTTAAAGTCTCACCCTGGAAGGGTGTGGTTCGCTTTGGTAAACGGGGCAAGCTTAATCCGCGGTATGTCGGACCATTCTAAATTACCGAGAAAATCGGTTAGGTGGCTTATAGATTGAATCTACCTGAAGAACTGAGTGCGGTGCACAACGTATTTCACGTATCTAATCTGAAGAAGTGTCTGTCAGATGAAACACTCGTAATTCCTTTCAAGGAACTCACTATCGACGAACAGCTACACTTTACTGAGGAACCAATTGAGATCACGGATCGAGAGATCAAAACCCTCAAACGTAGCCAGATACCTCTCGTGCGAGTTCGTTGGAACTCGCGACGTGGCCCAGAGTTTACCTGGGAGCGGGAAGACCAGATGAAGCGCAAGTATCCCCAGTTGTTCCCAAATGAAACCCCCAGCACTGAAGCTACAACCGAATTTCGGGACGAAATTCCAAACTAACGGGGGGATGATGTGACACCCCATTGAAACGTTCTCGCTAGCTTGACAGTGGCTGCCTCAACTTTCGGGACGAAAGTTCTTAAAACTTGGGGATAATGTGACACTCTGGGTTTTCCCGAGCAACTATCTTGTATCGGCATTATGTGTATATTCTATTAAATGAAAGTTTGTGATTTATCTTGATGTGCTATAGTGTGTACGTATAATGTATAATTATATATATATAAACATATGTATGAAGTGAGCCAAGACCGCGAACCCGACTCGAGACCATTCGGTCTCGAGTGAACAGTTGGGCCATTTGGGCCGCATCCCTTCTCTAATCCATCCGGAACCCACTAGGGTGCACCAACTTGAAATGGGTATAAAACCCCCACCATTGTAGCCGACATTCCTTTTTGGGACATCAATCATCACCTCACAATTCCCTAAGATCATTCCTCTCTTTCTCCCTCTCACTTTAGCTCTCTCTCTAGAAAACTTTGATCCAAACACCCTCCTCCTTTCTTCTCGGGACAACCAGCGGCTATGGAAGGAGCTCTCGGATCTCGGTGAATCCCTACACACTTTCACACTCTTGAACCGGTTAGTGCCTCCTCATATATAGTTGGAGATTTTTGATTTAGGTCCTTGTTATGAATGATCTACATGCTTAGCTTAAATGTTTGCATATATGACTTGTATGTTGTAATGAGATAAAAATGTTTAAGTGATGTAGATTGTTGTATGAATGATTGACACAAATCCGTTTTGGTAAATGATTGTCATTGATATTGTTTCGGTTAAAAATGGTTGTTTATACATGATGTGTAGAATTTTCTTATGACAAGTACATAAATATGCATAGATCTAATATTGAACCGGAGCTTATGAGTTAGATATAAGGCCGCTGATGATGACTGAGTTATATGTTGAATCGAGTTTATGTTGGTTGAATGAACATGCTTACAAATGATGAATGTGGGTTGATTATATGATGAACTGTTTGAATATGACATGAATATTTGAAAAGTTGTGTGTTTTCTCGACATCAAATTCATCTTTGCTCTTCCACTCAACATTTTCCCAAATATCTTCTTAACATTCCCGTTGAATGTTTTCTCGACATCAAATTCATCTTTTTCTCTGTAAAACTGATTCGAAATCTCAGTTTTTCCCACTTTCTTTTTAAAGTCGTCAAACTTCAATGATGGGAATTCCTCATCATTCACTAAAATTTTCTTCTCAACCTGTGGCTCTTCTGGCTTTGTGGAACCAGATTCATCGCCGACAATCACGTCATTTGTCTTTTCAACCCAGATCTGGTTGTCTTTTCCTTTCTTCTCATACTTACTCTTTTGTGAACACTCACCAACCTCGAGTTTTGAATTCTCAAAAATTCTAAGTTTTTCAGTCGGTTGTTCAACATCAACAACTTTCTCTTTCAACTTCTGAGTAACTCCCTGTTTTGCTTTGGCATTCTGTGCACAGTTCCATGCAATATGACCAACTTCATTGCATCTGTAACAGGTACGAGTCTCTCGTTGATAAAACATTTGACCTCCATTTCTTTTCTTTTCAGCAAGAAACTCCTGGTTTGACTGTCTCCAGAACGATTTCTTCTGTTCTTCATCTGAGCTTCCACCTGACACAAATTCAGATTTTGTTTTAGAATTTTTCATATTTTTATCATTTTCTGGTGGAATAAAACCAAGACCTTTCTTTTTGTAGCTACGATTTTGGTTAGGTTTCTTTTGAAAACCGGGACCAGAATTGTAACTTTTTTTCTTGTTTAAACGTTGTTGAACTCTAGAAGTATATTTTTTAGGTTTTTCAAAACTTTTCAAAACTTTTAATTCTGGAATATTAATTTCTATTAGTTTGAAAGTTTTGTTTATTAGATCCATTTTAATACTCATTATTGGAAACTCTTTATTGTAGTATAATTTGTCCGAACCATTCAAAGTGTAAACAACTTCAAATGTTTCATCATTCAAATCTGCCTTTGACAATAAAAATTCTAAACTATAAGACCGTTTAACCGACGAATTTTGACTGTTGACTGACGACTTTGACCCGCCAAACTCAGATTTCGACTCGGACTCCTCATCAGTATCCAACACCTGATCGACCACCTTTTTAATTAACTCAGACTCATGATCGGTATCGGACGAGGTAAACGTGACATCGATGTTTTCTGGTAAAACGTCAGTTGTGTCGGTTTTTAACTTTATATTGACTGCTTTCTAAAGTTGCTCCTCATTTGGTTTCCTAGGAGAATACCCATCCCAAATTGGAGTCGGACACTTGTTATAGCTAACAGTCGGTTTCTTACCACAGTCTTTCTTCTTTCTTGGCTTCTCGTCTTGAAAAGCTTCCAAACCTGCAATAGTTGGATAAACACGATCAATGAGATAATCAGAAGTAGTATAGCTTAATAATAACCGCCTAATTCTCTCATTCTCTATCTTTTCCGTCTCCAACTCTTGCTTCCATTTGGCACTCTCTTCAATGTAGAAATTTATAGCTTTTTGCTTTGACATTAAAGTTGCATTCATCATTGTCAGCGCCTGTTCTCTTTCTGAGTTTGTTGTTTGGAGACCAGTTACTGTTTTGTTCAACACATCGTACGATTCCTTCACATAATTGAGATTGAACAATAACTGCTCCTTCTTCTTCTCATAATCGGCTATGATGTCGTTTTTAACTGCACAATTTTTACAAGCTTCCAAGCACTTCTCACACGGCTTGACGACTTCAACAATCTTCTCAACCTCAATTGTTTTAACAACTTCTATCATCTTTTCTACTTCGATCACCTTCTCTACTTCAATCACTTTCTCTACTTCTTTCACTTTCTCTACTTTTTTTAACAACCTCAGTAATCTTCTCAGCAACATTTTCAGCATTTTGAACATCGCCTTCAGATTCAGCTTGTTTTTCTCTAGCAGCTCTTTTTTCATTTAGTTTCTCCATCTGTTCTGCAAAATAGAAATGAAAACTATCAGGAGAAAGATGAGTTTTTGCAATCTTTATATGTTTTTCTTCCTCATCATCACTGCTGCTGTGATCAGGTGACTGATCAAACTGAACAGATTTTTCAGAATCATCATCAGAAACACCAGAATCAGACGGTGTTTTATCAAATACAACTGCTTTTTCTGAAACAATCTTATTCTGTACACTTTCATCAGAACTAACAACATTTTCAACACTTTCATCTGAATCTTCTGAAATTTCTCCAGATCTTTCAGAAATTTTATCATCAACACTATCTGAAATTTCATCAGATGTAACAGACTGTTCATCCTCACTAGACATTTTCACTCCAATCGATTTCATCCAAGTTGTAAACAGATCTGGTTCTTGGACAATCTTGGCAATGAATGCTTTAAATTCTCCCTTCTCGTCAACAAACATATCCCAACTGAAACCTTCTGGTAGTTTCTCATCATCTTGTTCAATAATACGTGCTGCTGTGGCTTCGGATGGTATGTAATCATTCCAGCTGAAATCTACCAAACATGCTCTCTTCGGATCTTCAATCTTTCTTCCGTGAGCTGTCTGAGGTTCTTGGGATTGACCGACTTGCTGATAGATAGCTTTACGGTAGTAGTCATCTTTCCCGAATGGATTCTGTGCTCCGCTAGCTTCTCTTCCTTTGGACTCCCTCTTGAAATGGCCTTTCTCCCTGCATCGAAAACAAGTAACTTTAGATTTATCAAAACCTAAAGTAGATACATGAGCATCAAGAAAGTCATTTCTCCCGGTAATGGTTTTGAATTTCTCAGCCCGACGAAGAACACTAGCAAGACACCACTTGATATCCATGAGTTTCATCTCTTCGGCGTCTATCTGATCGTAATCCTCTTTGGTGAGCATAGGATTTCCGATCCGACCAGCAACAAGTCCCTCATAAGATAACAGAACAGAACCAAGAAGTGCCATATGATCTTTCGCAGTGTCTTCAGAGAAGCTTTGACCTTCTGGAAGGTTGAGAGCTATGTTGCACTGAATCACGTATCCGTTTCCTGTTTTTGTACTCTGAGACTGAAAGCTTGTGTTAGTCTCTTTTGGATTCACACTTGGAAACGATGAAAACCCGCTACTGCTCCTGTTTGATCCCTGATCAACTTTGTCTGATGAATCTCCAGCACTGAAAGCGGTTTGAATCTTTGGACTTCTTTCAGCTTCAGAAACTGGAACACTACCTTTATAGTACATTTTAACATCCTGTTGACCACTAGGATTATTCATCCTTGCGATCTTTTGCTGCTCAAGATCCTGACTCTCAATTTTCTCAATAAACTGACCAATTGTTAGTTTATCATAAACACCCGTGTTTTTTAGTATCATCAAATATGTTCCCCACTCTTTCTGAGGTAATGCATCAGCCAACTTATCAACCCATTCCTCACGACCTTTTTCAACTCCTAACATCGATAACGATCGCACCAAGTGACAGTATCTCTCGATTAGCTTTTTAGTATCCTCTCCCGGCAAACTGCTAAACAAATCAAATTCTTTTTTAAGCAATGCCTTCTTGCTTTTGAGCATACTTTCACTACCCTCGAATTTTACTTTAAGAGCATCCCAAATTGATTTAGCAGTTTTGTCGTGTTGTAGCAAAATGAATATGTCTTCTTTAATTGCCTGTTGTAACAAACTGATCATCATTTTCTCTGCTCTGTACATTGCACGTTCTTGTTCTGAGAATTCGGATATTTGTTTAATAACTTGCAATTCTGTTCGAGGCAATGTGTACTTCTCCAATATGCATTCCCACGATCTGAGATGATTTGCCTGAACCCAGTTTTCAAAGCGATCTTTCCACCCGTAGTATTCTTCAATACTCATCAGTTTCGGGGGTTTCTGGGTGGTTCCCGTCTCATTTTCAAGATTCATGGCTTGAGCAATCGCAGCTGGTGATGACGGTGTTGCAAAAGCGTTGTAGAGCTCGGAATCCATACTGACTTAACACGTTTTTCAATGAAGATGACAGAACAGCGAACCAGAAATATCCAAATAAGCGAACCAGGTGACTAATGAGCGGTCCAAACAATTTTACCGAATGAGCGAACTCAAATAATATCCCTTCGAGCGGTCCAAACTTTATGTTCGTTCGAGCGAACCAGAGGTTGTACGTTCGAGCGGTCCGAGTTTGATCGAATGAGCGGTTCAAGAATGATCTTTGGAGCGGTCCAGTAACTGTATTTTGGAGCAGTCCAGTAACTGTATTTTGGAGCGATCCAGAAATTGTCTACACGAGCGATTCAGAAACTAATTTGGAGCGGACCAGAAACAAATCTGTACGTATGAGCGGTCCAAAACGTGATCTACGAGCGGTTCATAATGACGTCACTTCGAGCGGTCCACATTACGAACATGATTTGACTCATAAAAATTTCGAATTTTGTCTTCAAACTTTCCAGGGTTTATCTCGATACTATTGCACACAATCTGTGAAAAATTGAGCGAATTTCAACCGTGAAATCTTCCCGAATCAGAAAAAGAAGGTGTAGAAGTGAGAAGAAATGATGAACAACAGCTACAATCTGCATAAAACCTCCTCCCAAGCTCTGATACCACTTGTAGGATCGTATGCTGACCCGAACGAGTCGTTCAGAGGTTGTCTCTTGCGTTTCAGATGCGGAAAATAAGAAATGCAAGTAGATATAGCTTGTTCTTCCTTTTAACTGCTTGTTTTATTGATTTAAAACGTTTTATAGCGCAATCGTCACACCGGCAGAGCTTCGGCGTGGAATTCAACACTACTACTACGTGGATCGCTCTAGAGACCCCTATTCATAGTGGTCTTGGTCCGCTCATATGACACATGTTCATATGAGCGGTCCAGGTCATGACCACATAAGCGACCCACACATGACCACAAAAGCGGTCCAAGCATGACAAATAAGCGGTCCATGCACCTCATGACCCTATGAGCGGTCCTAGGCTATAACACCTATACAGACTCCTGTTTTCTCGTATTTCGTGCCCTATGCTATACAATATGATGTAAGACCTGTTCCTAGACACTTAGACGGAATCAACAGATGTAGTGCACCAACAGTGGTAAAATTTCAGAAAAAATTATTCTCTCGTTTTGGAACACCTAAAGCATTAATAAGTGATAGAGGTACTCATTTTTGTAATCATCAACTCGAAAAAATCTTAACAAGATATGGGGTCTATCACCGGGTCTCAATAGCATATCACCCTCAAACAAACGGACAAGCCGAAGTGACTAATAGAGGTTTAAAACGTATACTTGAAAAACCGTAGGATTAAATAAAAAGGAATGGGCTGATAAATTAGATGATGCTTTATGGGCTTTTCGAACTGCCTATAAAACAACCATAGGCACAACCCCATATAAGCTCGTCTATGGAAAAAGTTGTCATTTGCTGGTAGAAATAGCTCACAAGGCCTACTGGGCAATAAAAAATGTAAACTTGGATTTAGAATTTGTAGGTAAAAATCGATTTTGTCAAATAAATGAATTAGACGAACTAAGGAATTATGCATACTCTAACTTTGAAATCTATAAGGAAAGAATGAAAAATTTAAACGACAAACACATTAAACCTAATGAATTTCGAGTAGGAGATCAAGTTCTATTGTTTAATTCACGACATTGATTATTTCCGGGTAAACTAAAATCTAGGTGGTCAGGACCTTTTTCCATCACCCATATTTTTCCTCACGGTACAGTAGAAATTAAATCTCGGAATGGAATTCCATTCAAAGTCAATGGCCAACGGCTAAAACTATATCAAGGATTCATTGAGGATGAGGAGGAAGAAATCTCGCTTCAAACGGTCGACAAGTAAAGGCATCAACATCATACCTGGTAAGTTACGAACAAGCGGATAAACATCGAAACAGGTAAGTCTTCTAACCATGTTTTTGGGAAAACAGGGCACTCACACGAGCACGAAAAAAAAATTCAAAAACTTTGCTCGGCACGGGGCCGTGTCCGCTGGACACGGGGCCGTGTCCGCGCAACTGTCGGGATAAAACCCTTTTTCATAACAGTTACATCATTCCACACGCCCCGTTTCTCCGAAAAACGCTCTGGTCCAGGCGATTTTCCGTAGATTTTCGACGTCTCCTCTCATTCTAACAACATCAAGGTATGACTCTATCATCATTAGTAGTTCGATTAATTACTTGCATTTAGTTAAAACATCAAAAATTTGGGGAAAAATCTAGGGTTCTTGAAGTTAATCCGGATCAAAGCTCAAATTTTTGCATAAATCTGTTAGCATTAGTTAAGATTAGTGTTATGGAAAGTAAACCCACTTGTATTGTTGATAGATTTGCCCGATTTCTCAAAAAAACCCCAAACCCTTGTTTTTGAACCGAAAAAGATAAAATCGAATGGGTAAACGGTTTATTTTGGGAAAAACGACACTTGAGGTTTCTTTTTCGGGGGAAACCGCACCTACTTGGCCAAAAATTTTCAGATTTTCGGAACCGGGTTGAAAAATGGAATTTTTGAATAACAGACGCCTGGACACGGGGTCGTGCCCGCTGAGCACGGGGCCGTGTCCAGCCCACTGTTTACAGTTTTCTCCGAAAATCTCATTGTTTTGTGCTAACTTTTGGTGTATTCTTTCAGATGTCGAAGAAGTTCACAAGATTCAACGCAAACGAGCTCGATGCTAGGGCCAGATATGACACACTTCAAACAAGACCAGAAGAATACCCAAGACAAGCATGCACGGACCTCTTAGCAATGGTGAACCAACTTGACCGGTTTAACAACCTCGTTACCGGCCCACTAAGGATTGCCCTAACCACTAGACTTCGTTCCGTCCATGAGTGCACTATGGAGTTCTATAGCACCTTCACTTTCAACTCAAGGTGCGACCCTTTCCACAATAATGGGGTGGAATTCCGATGCGGTGGAACAAGGTACTAGATTTCAATGGCACAATTCGGGGAATGAAGAGAACACCGGAGGAATGCGAGAGTTGGATGAGAACGAACGCCAAGCCGCATGGGCTCAGATTGGTGAAGGGTACTACAATCCGAGCAGCACTAAGAGCACTAAGCTGAGGGATCCGCTTTACCGCTACATTCATAGGCTCCTCGCTTACTCTCTTAGTCAAAGGCATGACAGCAACGGCGTTGTTGGGTTGAGAGATTTGGTGGTTCTTCATTGCATTCATAGCCGAAGACACCTCGATGTTCCGTTTCTCCTACTCCGAAACATGCATCTGAACCGGCTAGCTCATGCACCAACCCTTATTTTCTTCGGGGGATGGGTGTACCGCCTCTTCAAGCACTTCGTGAACATACCTAGGTCTTTCGAAAGGAGCCCATGGTCGGGACGGGTCGATGTACACATCTGTCGCTCCATGAACCTAATCTATGAGGCGGAAGACGGGTCGGTCAGCTTTTAGAGGATGCAAGGCCATGCATGGAACCCACAAGAGGCGCTAGTCCTTCTCGCTCCACCTCCCCACTACCAGTACCAACCTCACGGTGAACCGGGCCCATCCTCCTCACAAGGAGGTGGTTTTCCTAACTTTTAGAGTTTGCATGATCTTTTGCAGGAAAACCATATGTGCACCAGGAACACCTACAACCTCGCCAACAACACATACAACCGGGTCGGAGCCATTGAAAGAAACATCTCCGATATCCAAGATGACATTGGAAGCATCCGGGAGTACATGGCGGGGCATAAAGGAGGAGGTGATGAGGAGGGCAGTGATGAAGACATGGACTAGGCGGATGGAGTAGGAGTAGGAGCGGCTGGTTGGTGCTCCCACAGGTTAAACCCCCTTTTTCTATCGAACAATTTCCGGCCTGCGTGCCGAGTGTTGAACAATTTACTTTCCCTAACTTTTTTTTTTATTTTTACTTTTGTTTTTAACTTGATGGTTTGGATGTTAAACTTGGTAATCTAGGAGTTTGGTATTATTTGGTGTGGTATTTATTGATAAAACAGGTACATACGAGGCTTAGAGTACTAAACACTAGTACCACTAAAGTCGGAACAGGAAAACCAGAGTTAGAAACCTGTTTTTCAACCTTGCAGACTGTCAACACGGGGTCGTGTCTGGCCGACACGCCCCCGTGGCCACCTCCCAGACCTGCTGTTTGTTTAATTTCTGCAGATTTTTGCCAGACACGGGGTCGTGTCCAGCCAACACACCCCCGTGTTCACCTTCTGTAAGTTTTCATTACTGGCACCTGAACACGGGGTCGTGCCCATCCGACACGGGGCCGTGCCCAGGATGCCAGTAACATAAAATTTTGCTTTTAACACCCTTTTACACATTCAATCAACCTAAAAACTTATTTTTGGGACACATTGAGGACAATGTGTAATTTAAGTGTGGGGGGATGCTAAAACTTTGAATCTTGCAAGTCCTAATTAACAAGCCTTACACAAAACTCTATTGGAACCGCTAATCACCCCAAATTTTTTCAAAAAAATTTTCATTTTTTTACTTGTCTAAGTTTAAATTGGGAATTTCAAGATCTAACAAGGTTATATTTTTACAAGTTTACAACCGATAGCGTCGAGATAAAAAGAACCAACATAAGAAAATTATGAAACGGCATGACAAGCTTAGTTAAAATTTGATTATATATACTTGATCACGTAAAAACCCATTCCCACAAAAGTGAGTTTTGAGCCTTTATCGAGCATACAAATACATATCTTTACACTAAATGCTCATTTTTCGTTTCTTGTTTGAATAGCCGCTTGGTTCATACGACTCTAGAACTTGCCACGACAATGCATTCCCGGTCCTTACCAACTTAAACCCGAGTAAGTAAATGATGGAGGCATTAGGACTAACCCTTTTTTTTCTACACCATTATTTTTCATTTTTTTTACCACCTACCCAAAATCCCCCTAGTTAACCCCTTTTAGCCTAAACCTTTTCATTTCTTAACCCAAAACAATCACCCTTTTTACCCACCTAAACCTTTTTATTTTAACCCTTTTCTTTTAGTAACAAAGCTCGGTTTTTCTTATGACTTTTCAAAATAAAAAAAAGTTGATGAAACCAAATAAACAAAGAAGTTCATCAAAATCAACCTTGTTTGAAAAAAATGGTTCATCAAAATAAAAAAATAAAATTGTGAAAAATAAAAAAGTCTTTAAAAAACCAATGCTTTTTATGCTTTTCGCCTTTTTTACTAACCACTAACCCATCTACCCACCTTTAGCCCAAGCCTAACCCTTCACCCAAAAAGTCCTCTTGATATTTACAAAGGTATATAGTTAAAAAGGAGGAGGATTGATTGCTTGGCAAGCCTATGGTAGGAGTAAGTTCCATGCCACTCTCGAGTGATTCACTAAAAATACACCTTCGGCCGAGTGTTGAGTGATCCCCCGTGAGATATGTGAATTTGTATATAAATGGAATTTTAAAAAGGCATGTTATGCCCTAATAAGTAATTTATCTTATGAAACGTTTTTAATAAAATAACGACGAATAGGATTGTAAATAAATAAAAATAAAACTTAAATAAAGAATCTTGGAAATCCCGACACTCTATGACAAGTCCAAAAACCTTCTCTTCTACCCATTCCATTTGGGAGTGAAAAAGCCACATTATAAAGAGTTTTGCTTGAGGACAAGCAAAGATTCAAGTGTGGGGGTGTTTGATGTGCACAAAATGCAACATACAAATTACATCAACTGTGGCATAAAACTAACCCTTTTTTAGTACTAATGTTGGAAAAAGTGTGCTTTTGTCTTCCTTTTGTATCTTCAGGATTAAATGAGCTCAAATGAACAAAAGAAGCAAAAATACAGCTAAATCTAACATAAATACAAGAAAAGGAACAAACGTGGCATGCCCGACCTCCCGACAGCATCTTCCCAAAGCAAAACAAGAAGACAGAAGGCTGAACACGCCCCGTGCTCAGTGAGCACGGGGGCGTGCCCAAGTGTCAGCAGAAAAGACAAAGTAATAAAAGCTTCTACTGCCCACCACGGGGCCGTTCTCAGCGGACACGGGGGCGTGGTCAACTGTTGCAGACGCATTTAATGAAATTGCGCATTGCAATTAATGAAGAGAGAGAGAGTCGGATGGACACGGGGCCGTGCCGAGGCTTCTGTTAAGCCTATAAATAGGAGTGCTTGGAGCTCTTGCAACTCATCCCTTGGCACACCACCTCTCTCACACTTCACCCACCACCCACCACCATCACAACACCATCATCCACCACCATCATCCATTGTCCATCATAGAGTGTGTGAGTCGTCTCGGGATCCAAGATTGATCGTAAGAGTTCTTGACAATCAAAGGCCATGTTTGCCTAAGTCTCTTACATCACTTGGTGAAGACAAGTGTTTAGTGTAATACTTTTTTATTTTTAATCTTTTACACTTTTTAATTGGTTTTGTATTAATGACTTTAATTACTAGTTTCTTATGTTGAAGGTGATTCTTCCTTATCGTTTGTCCGTGGTGTCTTGGCATTATTTTACTGTCTATATAAAATAAAAGATTTTCACCATTCATATCTCCACGGTCTATATGGAGGTATGTTAGCTACCTGGTCAGGGGTTAGGGGAACGATTTGGTAAGAGTCTTGCCATTGTTCAGTGTATAGATCCTGCAAAGGACCTGGATCAAATTTAGTAGGATCTCCTTCAATACCCAACGGTATTGGATGGCGGGGGTCCAAGCTCGTTTATCCCCTCATAAGTTAAACTACTATTAAAACTTTAACCCGGCTACTTAGGACTATATCCCTGCTGACTCAGACTACTTAGCCGAGGGTAACGTCACCTTCAAAAGAGGGGCCTACCATATTATGCATTAATAACTTAATTAATTATCTTTCAATAACTAAGATAATCTCTTGAACAATAACTAAGATAATCTCTTGAACAAGTGCAAAAGTGCGA
Organism: Helianthus annuus; assembly: GCF_002127325.2. Lineage (NCBI taxonomy): Eukaryota > Viridiplantae > Streptophyta > Magnoliopsida > Asterales > Asteraceae > Helianthus > Helianthus annuus. The sequence goes on from NC_035437.2 coordinate 17,880,767, forward strand.
AAATAATCAAAGGTTACACTACACATGAGTCGGATCCAAGTGATTCATCTTGTCTATCTGTTTTTACTTTTATTTTCTTTTTCAGCATTTTAGTTAGTTTTATTTTTCTAGTTTTAAAAATCTTTTTCTAACATTTTGATTTGCGTGAGAGAAGTGAGCTGCACAGCGATTTTTGAGAATCCTTCAATAAATCGGCGATAATAGCCCGCTAGTCCGAGAAAAGAACGGACTTCAGATGGGTTATTAGGCGTAACCCAACTCTTTACAGCTTCGATCTTCGCGGGGTCGACGTGAATACCTTGACTATTGACAATGTGCCCGAGGAATTGAACCTGCTCCAGCCAAAATTCACACTTGGAGAACTTGGCATAGAGTTGGTTCCCCTGGAGTAGCTCGAGAACCAAAGGTAGATGCTGCGCGTGTTCGACTTTTGACTTGGAATAGATCAGGATATCATCGATGAACACGATGACGAAGCGGTCAAGAAACGGTTTACGCATGTGATTCATCAGATCCATGAAAACCGCGGGTGCATTGGTTAAACCAAAAGCATAACAACGAACTCGTAGTGGCAGTATCAAGTGCGAAAAGCGGTTTTGGGTATATCCTCCTCTTGAATGCGTAGCTGGTGATAGCCTGAGCGTAGATCGATCTTGGAAAAACATGTAGCACTTTGTAGCTGATCAAACAAATCATCAATTCGAGGCAGGGGATAGCGATTCTTGATGGTTAGCTTATTCAATTCCCTGTAGTCGATGCACATCCGGAACGACCCGTCCTTCTTTTGACGAAAAGGACTGGTGCGCCCCACGGGGAGGTGCTAAGGCGAATGAAGCCTTTATCAAGCAATTCCTGGATCTAACTCGAGAGTTCGCACATTTCGGACGGAGCGAGTCGGTAAGGAGCTCTAGCGACAGGGTTGGCTCCAGGAATGAGGTCGATACGAAAGTCAATATCATGACTCGGAGGGAGACCTGGAAGTTCTTCGGGAAATACATGAGGAAATTCACAAACCACGGGAACATCATTCCTTCCAGGATTACCTTTCTTTTCCTTCTCCGCTACTACAATATTAGCCAAGAAAGCTCTGTATTCCTTGCGGAGATACTTGCTAGCTTGGACACACGACATGAGTTTGAGACCTTTCGAGGGAGTTTTGCCATACACACAAAGTTGATCACCATTTGCGAGCGAGAATTGAATCATCTTATCAAAGCAAACAACTTCAGCATGGTTTTCATGAAGAAAGTCCATGCGTACAATGATGTCAAAACTACCGAGCTGCATCGGAATGAGATCGATAGGGAAGATGCGATTATTAAGTTCGAGAGTACAATCACGAAGAACAGAATTAACAGCGACAGTCCTTCCGGTGGCAACTTCAACATCGAACGATGAGGGGAAATGGGAGCGCTTACGATTAAGGAGCTTTTCGAATTCAAACGACACAAAACAGTTATCGGCTCTAGTATCAAACAAACACGAAGCATATATACCATTCACAAGGAACGTACCATTGACCACGTTGTTGTCAGCCTGAGCCTGGCGCGCATTGATGTTGAAGGTTCGGGCGCGAGCTGCTTGTTGCTGTTGCTGCTGCTGCTGTTGTTGCTGGGGCTGCTGCTGTTGGGGCTCTTGCTTCACCACCCTGTTCGGGCACATGTTCGCGAAGTGGTTGGGATCACCACACGCGAAACAAGTTCTAGCATGGATCGCAGGCGCAGGAGCCGCTTGTTTGCCTTAAAGAGCAGGAAGTAGAGCTTGTTGAGTAGTAGCTGGAGCTGTAGCTTGACGAGGACCTGTACGGCAGTTTGCAGTGAAATGGCCGTACATGTTGCAATGCACACAATATCTGCAGGCGATTACCACTGGGTGATGGTAGGTACACGCTGGGCAAGCAGGGTGAGGACCAGTGTAAGCACGCTTTGCAGGCGGTGCTTGGGTAACTTGTGCTGCAGCTGATCGGTGTTGAGGTTGCTGCTGAGCTGGTACAGCTTGGAGCGGGGCAGCGGTAGTGACAACACAGTTCTTGTTGCTGGAGTTGCTATTGTTCTTCCTCTTGCGACGAGAGGACTTTGAAGACTGAGGAGCTGCGGCGGTTTCAGCAGTTGCAGCGGTGGTAGCTTGATGCAGGTTCTTGGAAGCTTTATCCTAGAAGCCAGACTTGACTCACTTGTCGTTGATTTCAGCGGCAAGCAGGTAATTTTCCTCAATTGTTGCTAGTTTTGAAGCTTGCAAAAAGTCTGCGACACAATCCGGCAGAGCTCGGATATACTTCTTGATCGTCACATCGGGTGTCTTGGCTTGATCAGGACAGATTATGCTTAGCTGCTTGAAGCGAGCAGTTAAAGCAGCATTGTCACCATCCTTCTGCTTGATATGCCAGAATTTGTCCTCCAACTTTTGGCGCTCATGGGGAGGGCAGAACTCTTCCATCATGACGTTCTTCAACTCATCCCATATCAAACCGTAAGCTGCATCATTTCCGCGTTTGTTTCTCTCGGTCGTCCACCATTCTAGAGCGCGGGACTGGAGGACGCCGGTGGCGTTCATAGTATGGAGATTATCAGGACAGCCACTCTGGCGCAGGGTGACCTCGATCAAATCAAACCATTGGAACAGGGCCGTAGGGCCTTCTTCGCCAGTAAATTCTTTCGGACCGCAAGCTTTGAACTGCTTAAAGCTGAAAACAGGCTTTGGCGAATCTGTCCTTGACTCTTCAGAAGACTTGCTGGCACTCTCGTGCAGGTCGCTAATGATCTGAGGAATGACTTTCTCTATCTGCTTAGCGACGAGAGCAACAAGGCGTTTGTCCTTCTGATTTTGGCGAGCAGTTCGAGAGTGAAGGCATCCAGATGACGACATTGTCTACAACAGACATTGCCACAGGACTCAAACACAATAAAATCGAATCTCACCTCACACGCCTAATACTTCTAAAGCTCAGGAACACGAATAACCACATAAACACATAAGCACATAATCACAGAACACATAAGCACGTAAGGCACATAGAGCACATAGAAGCAGTCAGAATACAGAAACCTATCATTCAAAGTCCACGCGCGTTCGAGTATAGCGATTGCGATTAGCAAGTACACAGCGAGTATCATAACATGCGTTCATCCACAAGTAGTAACGATTTGTTAGCGTGTTAAGATAGATGTGTAGTGCGAGTCGTGTGTGTCGATCAAAGCGAGGGCGAAAAGCGAATAAATCACAAAAAATCGAAACACATAAGTAGACAAAACCACATAATTACATAAAATCCACATAAAAGCGACGAATTATCAGAGTCAGCGGCGACGAATATCCAGAATTGAAAACACATAAAATTGAGTATAGATTGTCTGGGTGCGAGACATCGACTACCCAAGGTGGTTTGACTATTCACAAGGACCTTTGGTACACACTTTAGCTTTTGGGACTGTGCTCTCGCCTCGAATTTGGGCGAACGACACGCATCCTTCCAGTTACAGTGAGACTTCAAGTCGTTGGAGTCTGTCGAGATTTTGGTGAGAGTTTTGTAAAACCAAAATAGAGATCGGAACAAGTCATCAAGGTCCGAGTTTCACCCCTGGCTCGACAACTTTGTTCCTGTTTTGATAAAATAGAGAAGAAAATCTGCGTTAAAGTATGGATTTCACTCCTGATTCAACGCAAATTCTCGTGTTTATAGATAAAAATTCGGGTTGAACAAGCAATTTAGTCGAGAGTTTGTGGTTTTCACACCTAATCTCGACCTAATCACTCGTTAATTTTTGAAAATTAGAGTGCTGTGATAGTGTAGTGCAATCGAGAATAGCGAGAGGTAGCAAGTAAGCTCGTACAATACCCCTAAGGGTATGTAGAAGGCAGTCTGTTGGTACTTAGACTATAGACTAGGTCGTTT